>NW_028324155.1:10300000-10600000 GCF_054372755.1 Phalangium opilio
GGCTTATTATAAACTAATGCTGAATTTCATACAAATGATACTAAATTACAAGGGATTTATATACATTACATGCAAAAGTTATAGCTGACTACTACTAAAATACACATGAATATTTATTAAAATATTGGCATTTCCTTAATACTACCTAAAAAACACCAATTTTACCATACACTAGTGGCTTATTATAAACTAATGCTGAATTTCATACAAATGATACTAAATTACAAGGGATTTATGTACATTACATGCAAAAATTATAGCTGACTACTACAAAAATACACATGAATATTGATTAAAATACTGGCATTTATATAATCCTCCCAAAAAAAAAACAATTTTACCCTGCACTAACGAATACGGAATTTCATACGAATATTACTAAACTACAAGGGATTTATATAAAATACATGCAAAAGTTATAGCTGAATACAGGCTAAAATACACATGAATATGGATTAAAATACAAACATTGTTATAATGCAAAGTGAAACATACCCTTTTTTATGAAGCAAAAGTTGATTTATATTAACTATGATGCTTCCACAATTCTATTTCATCTCGAAAGTCACTGCTGTACCTGATTTAAATCTCTGGTGAATCATCTTTCCAATTGTAACACGGGCACAAGTCCTTAATTCGGTATTTAAACTCACCGCACAGAGTACAAAAGTTTCGCTCGTCAAGAAGATGTCTTCGCTTTTTTTGGGTCGACATACGGATAAGGTTTTTAGACTGAACTAAAACACAACGTCTGAAGTGCGCACAATCACGTGATGTGCAGAAATAATTTAATTGGCCGCAGTCAGGCACGTCTTTTAAAGTCCCATCACAATGAGGGCAGTGTAGATGACTCGTACGTGGCATGGGGACATACCCTAGTTTTTTGAGGTTTCCATGAACATTTTCGGCCATACCGAAAGAGACGTGGTCAGATGAATGAAATATACCGGAATATTGCTTATTATGCTAAAAAACTTACCGATCTGAACATTTCAGAGTAAAGTATACACGAATATGGCTAGACCGTTTCATATGTTTTCTATTTAGCACACATTTTAAGGGACATTTTTACAAAAAAAGAATTACATATTACGTAAGGTGCATCGGAGGAAACACGGGTTTGTCACCTGTGAAGCGTTGTTTGCGAGGCCCAAATTGATTACATTTAATACAATTAAAATCGAGGGACGTTTCGTCAATGCAGTCTTCGCAGACCGAGATGCTAACGCATAAGATGGCTTGATGCTCGAGTATCTACCCGTTATACGAAGGTATTTACTACCCCCCCCCGCAAACCAATTTTTTGAGATGTTTACCCCCAATAAACCCCCCCCATCTGTGACGTATGCATTAGCTTTGAAAATATTCTTATTTTAATTAAAGAGGACCATTATAAAAAATGTACATTATACAAACTAACAATTACGAAAACCGTTCTCCTTTATGATCTATTATTTTGTATGCCAATAAGAAATTCATATTTAAATGCAATAAACTTAACTTTAATTTTTTAAATTTTACACTATTAGCATAAAATTTATACTGTCCTAGTTATGGTATACGAAATCAGCGTATTAAAGGCACTTTTCCAATGCTCACGGACGATGACGGGCTAAAGTGTTTCTTTGATGATCATAGAGACAGGTGACACGTGTCTCACCTTCTATATCCATGGCCTTTGGAGTTTGGACAATCCACGTCATTCAAATTTATGACTTCTTTATTTAAAATATTAAAAAGAAAGAAACATTTTTGACTACCCTTGCAATATATACGGTCTGCGAACCGGGTACCTAACATGAGACAGCGACGAAGATTATGATAAGGCGTTTCTCCTCATCCAAATGAGATTCCGTGTAAATTTCTGGTGATGTAGCTATTGAGTCGTTGTGTAGACGAAGGAAGCGTAGATTGACTATAAGGCGGTAAAAATGTCCATAACACTATTTCTGGAAGTTTAGTAACAGTAGCACAACTTAGTTCTTTAACTATCAGATCGCCTGCGAGGTTCCATTTTTCGTCCTTCCCGTGTAGATACTCAAAGTCAACTAGTACAGATTTCATGTTATCTAGAAGGTAGTTTCCTAAATGATGATTCTCCAAATGGTTGGAGTGCGGTTTATATACTTTTCAAAGTCCTTTCACTAAGTATATTCCTTTCACTAAGTATATTAGCTATAGAATATAAATCACATGACGGAGGGGGGTGGCATGCTGAAACACGTATGACAATAGCTCTTAAGAGGTCCAATCGTTGTCCAAAAATTGACAGTAGGTATAACAATAGAACTGTGTTTTCGACAGAAGATTAAAAATGCAGAGACAACAATCTCTTTTTAATGTCAGGCGGTCAAACATTCTCCACAAAAGGTATATTGACAGATGTCTTAAAAGGGGATGTAAAGGTAAATAATGAGCCCTTGGCTAAAATTATTAGACAGATAATTATAGTTTTGTTGAACCCATGTACCCTTAAAGCATTAACGTCTGAAGTACTGTACCAAGAATGCGTACGAGATCTTAGATAAATCTTCAAACTTTTCTTTGTGATATTGTGTATACTAGTTTTTAGGTAACGTTTCAAAAACTTTAACGTAAGAATACGCCTACAGTCAAACCATTCAGCAGTGAGAAAAAATAGGCATTTCAACGTTTCTTATTGTATTGTGCATACTAGATTTAGCTAAGGTTTCAAAAACTGACATAAAAATACGCCTACAATCAAACCATACAATTCAACAAAAGGATTAATTATAACAAAGGAATTGATGCGTCATTCCATTAGTGGGTTTTACGACAGTAAAATTTGGTCTCCGAAGATGCATTGTTAAGAAAAAATTTCTTCAATCAATCAAATATTGACAGGTCTATTGAAATGCTAGGAGTAATAGACAAATAGGTCAAGATTACTATTGTATAATTTATTTACTGGTAAACTATTATGGAGTCAAGTACAAAAAAGTCGTCAAGAATACGTCAGATCTTGAAGATTAACCCTCCAAAAACTACTTATTGTATTATTTATTTTATTGATTTTAGGGGTACTGGAATTCCTTAATCTCTGGTTTCTGAACGTTGACATAAAAATACGCTTACAGTCTAACAATGGGACAGTCAAGGTCAATAGAGTAATTCGCAAAGCACCAAGGGCGAAGGCATCTTCATTTATAGTATTTATAATAAAAGAATTTAGCTTGAATAAGAAAAATATATCGTTGAATTGTTCAATCAAATATTGACAGGCCTATTTTTTTAAAAAAATGGGTCAGTAATCCATAGGAATATAATCAACAGGGAAGGGGGAAAAGTATTGGATAAATAAGATGATCGTATAGTTGTTCAATTTATCTATCCATAGATCACTAGGTAGAGTAGGATGGAAGCACCTTACGTATAACCAAAGGAGAAAATGTAATAGATAATAGCTAGGCATCCTAAAATACAATGGAACTGAAGGGTGGAGAAGCCGAGAAGATATATTCAGCAGGGGGAAGGTGTGGAGGATGTTCGACAAATAAGATCTAACCATAGATTAATAGGTTGAATTGTAGAATGACGATCCCTTAAGTATAACACAAGGAGAAAATGTATTAGACAAATCACAAAATGTTACTGTTTCGTGTATTCTGTTATATAACCATTTATAAAATCAATATCAGTTATAAAAGTATAGAAAAACATTTTTTGATAATTTTTTTAAACTTTAATTTTTTTCTTAACTTTAATTTAAACTTTTTTCCTTAACTTTATTTTAAACTTTTTTCATTTCTTTTCTTAACTTTATTTTAAACTTTTTTCATTTCTTTTCTTAACTTTATTTTAAACTAATTTTTTAACAAAATACTTTTCAAACACATCTGCGCAGATTTTTTTCAGGTTTTTAGTACTTTTTTCCTTTTTTAAACATTGTAATAACTATCAAAGACTTTCGTTGTTGAATATAACGATAATCTTTATTAAAGTGTATTAGATATGCAAATTTATTATAATATCGCCAATCTAAAAGAACATATTCTTAAAGATAGTGTAAAATTATCAAATTTGCAGGAGGAAAAAATGGTGAAGAAGGGCAAGTCCGACTTCAGGTTGAAGGCGGTTATCCCTCCCTCTGTAGAGGGAGGGATAATACACTTGCCCTTCTTCACCATTTTTTCCTCCTGCAAATTTGATAATTTTACACTATCTTTAAGAATATGTTCTTTTAGATTGGCGATATTATAATAAATTTGCATATCTAATACACTTTAATAAAGATTATCGTTATATTCAACAACGAAAGTCTTTGATAGTTATTACAATGTTTAAAAAAGGAAAAAAGTACTAAAAACCTGAAAAAAATCTGTGCAGATGTGTTTGAAAAGTATTTTGTTAAAAAATTAGTTTAAAATAAAGTTAAGAAAAGAAATGAAAAAAGTTTAAAATAAAGTTAAGAAAAGAAATGAAAAAAGTTTAAAATAAAGTTAAGGAAAAAAGTTTAAATTAAAGTTAAGAAAAAAATTAAAGTTTAAAAAAATTATCAAAAAATGTTTTTCTATACTTTTATAACTGATATTGATTTTATAAATGGTTATATAACAGAATACACGAAACAGTAACATTTTGTGATTTGTCTAATACATTTTCTCCTTGTGTTATACTTAAGGGATCGTCATTCTACAATTCAACCTATTAATCTATGGTTAGATCTTATTTGTCGAACATCCTCCACACCTTCCCCCTGCTGAATATATCTTCTCGGCTTCTCCACCCTTCAGTTCCATTGTATTTTAGGATGCCTAGCTATTATCTATTACATTTTCTCCTTTGGTTATACGTAAGGTGCTTCCATCCTACTCTACCTAGTGATCTATGGATAGATAAATTGAACAACTATACGATCATCTTATTTATCCAATACTTTTCCCCCTTCCCTGTTGATTATATTCCTATGGATTACTGACCCATTTTTTTAAAAAAATAGGCCTGTCAATATTTGATTGAACAATTCAACGATATATTTTTCTTATTCAAGCTAAATTCTTTTATTATAAATACTATAAATGAAGATGCCTTCGCCCTTGGTGCTTTGCGAATTACTCTATTGACCTTGACTGTCCCATTGTTAGACTGTAAGCGTATTTTTATGTCAACGTTCAGAAACCAGAGATTAAGGAATTCCAGTACCCCTAAAATCAATAAAATAAATAATACAATAAGTAGTTTTTGGAGGGTTAATCTCCAAGATCTGACGTATTCTTGACGACTTTTTTGTACTTGACTCCATAATAGTTTACCAGTAAATAAATTATACAATAGTAATCTTGACCTATTTGTCTATTACTCCTAGCATTTCAATAGACCTGTCAATATTTGATTGATTGAAGAAATTTTTTCTTAACAATGCATCTTCGGAGACCAAAGTTTACTGTCGTAAAACCCACTAATGGAATGACGCATCAATTCCTTTGTTATAATTAATCCTTTTGTTGAATTGTATGGTTTGATTGTAGGCGTATTTTTATGTCAGTTTTTGAAACCTTAGCTAAATCTAGTATGCACAATACAATAAGAAACGTTGAAATGCCTATTTTTTCTCACTGCTGAATGGTTTGACTGTAGGCGTATTCTTACGTTAAAGTTTTTGAAACGTTACCTAAAAACTAGTATACACAATATCACAAAGAAAAGTTTGAAGATTTATCTAAGATCTCGTACGCATTCTTGGTACAGTACTTCAGACGTTAATGCTTTAAGGGTACATGGGTTCAACAAAACTATAATTATCTGTCTAATAATTTTAGCCAAGGGCTCATTATTTACCTTTACATCCCCTTTTAAGACATCTGTCAATATACCTTTTGTGGAGAATGTTTGACCGCCTGACATTAAAAAGAGATTGTTGTCTCTGCATTTTTAATCTTCTGTCGAAAACACAGTTCTATTGTTATACCTACTGTCAATTTTTGGACAACGATTGGACCTCTTAAGAGCTATTGTCATACGTGTTTCAGCATGCCACCCCCCTCCGTCATGTGATTTATATTCTATAGCTAATATACTTAGTGAAAGGACTTTGAAAAGTATATAAACCGCACTCCAACCATTTGGAGAATCATCATTTAGGAAACTACCTTCTAGATAACATGAAATCTGTACTAGTTGACTTTGAGTATCTACACGGGAAGGACGAAAAATGGAACCTCGCAGGCGATCTGATAGTTAAAGAACTAAGTTGTGCTACTGTTACTAAACTTCCAGAAATAGTGTTATGGACATTTTTACCGCCTTATAGTCAATCTACGCTTCCTTCGTCTACACAACGACTCAATAGCTACATCACCAGAAATTTACACGGAATCTCATTTGGATGAGGAGAAACGCCTTATCATAATCTTCGTCGCTGTCTCATGTTAGGTACCCGGTTCGCAGACCGTATATATTGCAAGGGTAGTCAAAAATGTTTCTTTCTTTTTAATATTTTAAATAAAGAAGTCATAAATTTGAATGACGTGGATTGTCCAAACTCCAAAGGCCATGGATATAGAAGGTGAGACACGTGTCACCTGTCTCTATGATCATCAAAGAAACACTTTAGCCCGTCATCGTCCGTGAGCATTGGAAAAGTGCCTTTAATACGCTGATTTCGTATACCATAACTAGGACAGTATAAATTTTATGCTAATAGTGTAAAATTTAAAAAATTAAAGTTAAGTTTATTGCATTTAAATATGAATTTCTTATTGGCATACAAAATAATAGATCATAAAGGAGAACGGTTTTCGTAATTGTTAGTTTGTATAATGTACATTTTTTATAATGGTCCTCTTTAATTAAAATAAGAATATTTTCAAAGCTAATGCATACGTCACAGATGGGGGGGGTTTATTGGGGGTAAACATCTCAAAAAATTGGTTTGCGGGGGGGGGGGTAGTAAATACCTTCGTATAACGGGTAGATACTCGAGCATCAAGCCATCTTATGCGTTAGCATCTCGGTCTGCGAAGACTGCATTGACGAAACGTCCCTCGATTTTAATTGTATTAAATGTAATCAATTTGGGCCTCGCAAACAACGCTTCACAGGTGACAAACCCGTGTTTCCTCCGATGCACCTTACGTAATATGTAATTCTTTTTTTGTAAAAATGTCCCTTAAAATGTGTGCTAAATAGAAAACATATGAAACGGTCTAGCCATATTCGTGTATACTTTACTCTGAAATGTTCAGATCGGTAAGTTTTTTAGCATAATAAGCAATATTCCGGTATATTTCATTCATCTGACCACGTCTCTTTCGGTATGGCCGAAAATGTTCATGGAAACCTCAAAAAACTAGGGTATGTCCCCATGCCACGTACGAGTCATCTACACTGCCCTCATTGTGATGGGACTTTAAAAGACGTGCCTGACTGCGGCCAATTAAATTATTTCTGCACATCACGTGATTGTGCGCACTTCAGACGTTGTGTTTTAGTTCAGTCTAAAAACCTTATCCGTATGTCGACCCAAAAAAAGCGAAGACATCTTCTTGACGAGCGAAACTTTTGTACTCTGTGCGGTGAGTTTAAATACCGAATTAAGGACTTGTGCCCGTGTTACAATTGGAAAGATGATTCACCAGAGATTTAAATCAGGTACAGCAGTGACTTTCGAGATGAAATAGAATTGTGGAAGCATCATAGTTAATATAAATCAACTTTTGCTTCATAAAAAAGGGTATGTTTCACTTTGCATTATAACAATGTTTGTATTTTAATCCATATTCATGTGTATTTTAGCCTGTATTCAGCTATAACTTTTGCATGTATTTTATATAAATCCCTTGTAGTTTAGTAATATTCGTATGAAATTCCGTATTCGTTAGTGCAGGGTAAAATTGTTTTTTTTTTGGGAGGATTATATAAATGCCAGTATTTTAATCAATATTCATGTGTATTTTAGTAGTAGTCAGCTATAATTTTTGCATGTAATGTACATAAATCCCTTGTAATTTAGTATCATTTGTATGAAATTCAGCATTAGTTTATAATAAGCCACTAGTGTATGGTAAAATTGGTGTTTTTTAGGTAGTATTAAGGAAATGCCAATATTTTAATAAATATTCATGTGTATTTTAGTAGTAGTCAGCTATAACTTTTGCATGTAATGTATATAAATCCCTTGTAATTTAGTATCATTTGTATGAAATTCAGCATTAGTTTATAATAAGCCACTAGTGTATGGTAAAATTGGTGTTTTTTAGGTAGTATTAAGGAAATGCCAGTATTTTAATAAATATTCATGTGTATTTTAGCCAGAATTCAGCTATAACTTTTGCATGTATTTTATATAAATCCCTTGTAGTTTAGTAATATTCGTATGGAATTCAGTATTAATTTCTAATAAGACACTTGTGCAGGGTAAAAATCGTGTCTTTTAGGTAGTTTTATATAAATGCCAGTATTTTAATCAATATTCATGTGTATTTTAGTAGTAATCGTATGAAAAACCGTTAGTAATCAAACTCTGATTCTTCAACCTATACAACTAGAATAACCTAGCATAAGCCTGTGTTTCAGGATCTAGCATAGAATAACCTAGCATAGACCAATCATTCCTGATCTAACATAGAATAACTTAGCAGAAGCCTATCTTTCTTTAGGATCTACCATAGAATAACCTAGCATAAGACTATATTTTGTCAGCATTTACCAAAGAATATACCTAGCAAAAGCCTATCTTTCAAGAACTAATACAGCATATAGGCCTACCAGGATCTACCATAGAATAAGCCTAAAATAGCATAAGCCTATCTTTCACGATCTACCATAGAACGTCTGAACATGGTTACGTATAAATAAAAAAGCCGATGGAATGTCTTAACACGTTTGTGTGAGTCATAAATCACTCCAAATACAGATTCCATTGATAACAATACAAATGGTTTAGCCACGCCCCCTTTTAAGGTCCTAAACCACCTGGTATGTAGCCAATTGAAGAAAGGACAATAAAATAAGCATCAGTCAATATACCCTCAGGCTAAATATCAACCCCAGGCTTCCAAGAAAATCTCTCGATAAAGATGATTAGGTCATCACCTTTCAAGCCGTAAAGACCTGTCGCAAAGAATGTCCACCAATGTCGGAGATCGTGTTTTAGATTACCGCGTGAGATATTATTTTTAAATCTTACGCAAGGCATTAAGTTGTTCTTTGATATACAACGCGTTAAGTCGTTTTCTCGCGTAGAGTTCTAAAACTAATTTTTCGAGATCTTTAGTTTTGACTTTGAAGGTATGATAAAGTTATTCGGTGTTTTCACTTACAGTTGATTGTTGAGATTTGGTTGTGGAGTAGGTGGTTGAATATGAGATTGAGCAAATGAGTCCCTAATTCTGTTCAAAACGGTCTGGGCAAGATGGGATTCGTGACGAAAAACCTGGAAAACCCACAAAGATGGCGGCCACTGTTAAGGCGGGGGAGCCTAGTTTTTGCGTTTTCTCTCTTTTTTTTGGAGGAACACCTGTCAATATTTGATTTTGTATGCTTAAATGTAAGAATAAATTTATAAAGACCATAATATAAGGTGAGAAATATTTATCTCACAAGAACAATGAAGACTAATTTGTGTTAATAGAAAAGTCAGCAAACAAACCACCAGTCAATTAAAATATATACAATTTTACAAATTTAAAATTATTTAATGTAACCATAAGGTGCTGTAGTATAATCGGGGAAAACGCGAACTTTATCTACGACCACCTGATATGTTTTGGTCTGTTCTATCGTAATTAAAGTATGATTGGGTAGCCGTCGTATTTGGGGTCCAATGGGTACCTGTACAGCGTTTATTTCAGGTTTCCCCTGGTTGTTCACCCCTAATAATTTTTTCAGGATATCAAAATTAACATAATTTTCAGTAGATGTGTTTAAGTAGAATCCTTTAACTTTAATAATGTTAGTAATTTTAGAGACTAAACAAGGCGGTATTCTATCCAAGTACCCATTGGCCCCCAAATACGTCGCCTGCCTAATCATACCCTCATTACAATAGATCAAACAAAAACATATCAAGTAGTCGTCGACAAAGTCAGAGTTTTCCCCGATTATACTACCACACCATACGGTTATCTTAATTGAATTTAAATTTGAAAAAATTTATTTGTTTGTATATATATATATATATATATATATATATATATATATATATATATATATATATATATATATATATATATATATATATATATATATATATATATATATATATATATATATATATATATATATATATATATATATATATATATATATATATATATATATATATATATATATATATATATATATATATATATATATATATATATATATATATATATATATATATATATATATATATATATATATATATATATATATATATATATATATATATATATATATATATATATATATATATATATATATATATATATATATATATATATATATATATATATATATATATATATATATATATATATATATATATATATATATATATATATATATATATATATATATATATATATATATATATATATATATATATATATATATATATATATATATATATATATATATATATATATATATATATATATATATATATATATATATATATATATATATATATATATATATATATGTGTCACCTTTTTAATACTGTTTTCTTTTATTTCATATATTAAGGAATGTGGGGTGGGGGGGGTGAATGTGAGAGGGGAGGTAAAAAAAGGGGGGGGGGTGTTGGCAACTTAATGCCTTGCGTAAGATTTAAAACTAATATTAAAATTTATCTTCTTCCTTTCGAAGATAGAAGAAATTATTTTAGAATAAATCAAATGCATTTTAAAATGAAAATTGAAAAAGTATCTTTAATATTAGAACCTATAATTTTAAAGAAAATAAATAACTTTTTACTCTATATTATGGTCTTCATTTATAAGCCTACAAATTGAAAACTCATCTTTAATATTAGAACTTTTAAAGAAAATAACTTTTTACATTATATTATGGTCTTTATAAATTTACTCCTACCAAAAATCCTTTAAGCATACAAAATCAAAGATTGACAGGTATTCCTCCCCCAAAAAAGAGAGAAAACGTAGAAACTAGGCTCCCCCGCCTTAACAGTGGCCGCCATCTTTGTAGCTCATACTGGCTGCATATTCTCTCTAGTGGTTGGAAGTCACGGGGTTTGGGACAGGGATAAGGGAGTTGAAATGGATTGGAAATGATGATGGGCGACCTGCGGCACCGTATCTCTTCCAATTTACCTCGCGCACGCCCCTACCCTTCGGTAGGCGATTGCTAAGTGCTGCCGCGTACCGCCATTTTTTATGTGTGAGAACTAGCTTCTATTTTGAAGAATGCTGGGAGAACTAGGTTGCCGTAGGTGGGGGTACACAGGCAACGCTATAGATACGGGGGTTTCCACTCCATTGCTCTCTCCTTCAAGGTTGGGACTCCAGGCATAGCCAACTCCATCACGCACTCGACAACGCAAAGCAACTCGCGCCAGCGTATGAAATAAGGCGGTGACACAGGGCAAATGACCAGTTTAGTAATTGCCTGGTCCAGTTCAAAAATTAAATCGGAGGGGGGGGGTCAGTGGTCCACGAGAATACTAAGAAAGTTCAAGGGTAATCAGACTCCACACATTAAAATTCTAATATTTTAATTATCCACTTCTTTAGTTTAGCAGACGACGTGCTCTGGTCAGTGGTCACGGACCAGTTTATTTATTCCAAGTCAGGAAATTCGCTGGCCTAATGTCCAGTTTAAAAAATGCTTATTTGGTCACGGACCAGAAAACTCACGTAAACGCGACGCGAATGACGAAAACTACGTATTTTCCGACTGAGCAGAGGCGAAATAGCCCGGCCTCCTTTTACGTCCCCCCTTGTATTTTGAAAGTAGGACTGGGACTATGGCGCGCGAATACTTAGGCATCTTATACCTTCTCCCTAGTAAACTAGAAAAGCACCCACAAGTACCTAAAAGTACCCACAAGTACCTAAAAGTACCCACAAGTACCTAAAAGTACCCACAAGTACCTACAAGCACCCACAAGTACCTACAAGCACCCACAAGTACCTAAAAGTACCCACAAGTACCTAAAATTACCCACAAGTACCTACAAGTACCCACAAGTACCTACAAGCACCCACAAGTACCCACAAGCACCCACAAGTACCCATAAGTACCTACAAGTACCCACAAGTACCTACAAGCACCCACAAGTACCTACAAGCACCCACAAGTACCTACAAGTACCCACAAGTACCTACAAGCACCCACAAGTACCTACAAGCACCCACAAGTACCTAAAATTACCCACAAGTACCTAAAATTACCCACAAGTACCTACAAGCACCCACAAGTACCTAAAAGTACCCACAAGTACCTACAAGCACCCACAAGTACCTACAAGTACCCACAAGCACCCACAAGCACCCACAAGTACCCACAAGTACCTACAAGTACCAACAAGTACCTACAAGTACCCACAAGTACCTACAAGTACCCACAAGTACCTACAAGCACCGACAAGTACCTAAAAGCACCCACAAGTACCTAAAAGTACCCACAAGTACCTACAAGCACCCACAAGTACCTACAAGCACCCACAAGTACCTAAAATTACCCACAAGTACCTAAAAGTGCCCACAAGTACCTAAAAGCACCCACAAGTACCAACAAGCACCCACAAGTACCTACAAGCACCCACAAATACCTACAAGTACCCACAAGTACCCACAAGCACCCACAAGCACCCACAAGTACCCACAAGTACCTACAAGTACCCACAAGTACCTACAAGTACCCACAAGTACCTACAAGTACCCACAAGTACCTACAAGCACCGACAAGTACCTACAAGCACCGACAAGTACCTACAAGCACCGACAAGTACCTAAAAGCACCCACAAGTACCTAAAAGCACCCACAAGTACCTACAAGCACCCACAAGTACCTACAAGCACCCACAAGTACCTACAAGCACCCACAAGTACCTACAAGCACCCACAAGTACCTAAAATTACCCACAAGTACCTACAAGCACCCACAAGTACCTACAAGCACCCACAAGTACCTACAAGCACCCACAAGTATCTAAAAGTACCCACAAGTACCTAAAAGTACCTACAAGCACCCACAAGTACCTACAAGTACCTACAAGTACCTACAAGCACCCATAAGCACCCACAAGTACCTAAAAGTACCCATAAGTACCTACAAGCACCCACAAGTACCTCAAGTACCCACATGTACCCACAAGTACCTACAAGAACCCACGACTACCCACAAGTACCTAAAAGTACCTACAAGCACCTACAAGCACCCACAAGTACCTACAAGCACCCACAAGTACCTTCAAGCACCTACAAGCACCTACAAACACCCACAAGTACCTACAAGCACCCACAAGTACCTTCAAGCACCAACAAGCACCCACAAGTACCCACAAGAACCCACAAGTACCTACAAGCTCCCACAAGTACCCACAAGAACCTACAAGAACCCACAAGTACCCACAAGAACCCACAAGAGGCCACAAGTACCTACAAGTAAGTACAAGTACCCACAAGAACCCACAAGTACCTACAAGTAAGTACAAGTACCCACAAGAGCCCACAAGTACCTACAAGTACCTAAAAGTACCCACAAGTACCTACAAGTAAGTACAAGTACCCACAAGAACCCACAAGTACCAACAAGAACCCACAAGTACCCACAAGAACCCACAAGTACCTACAAGTACCCACAAGTACCCACAAGAACCCACAAGTACCCACAAGCACCCACAAGTACCTACAAGCAACCAAAAGTACCTACAAGCAACCAAAAGTACCTACAAGCAACCAAAAGTACCTACAAGCAACCACAAGTATCTACAAGCACCCACATGTACCTACAAGCACCCACAAGTACCTAAAAGTACCCACAAGTACCCACAAGCACCCACCAGTACCCACAAGTACCTACAAGCACCCACCAGTACCCACAAGTACCTACAAGCACCCACCAGTACCTACAAGTACCTACAAGTACCTACAAGCACCCACAAGTACCTACAAGTACCTACAAGCACCCACAAGTACCTACAAGTACCTACAAGCATCCATAAGCACCCACAAGTACCTAAAAGTAGCCATAAGTACCTACAAGCACCCACAAGTACCTACAAGTACCCACAAGCACCCACAAGCACCCACAGGAACCCACAAGTACCCACAAGAACCCACAAGTACCCACAAGAACCCACAAGTACCTACAAGCACCCACAAGTACCTACAAGCACCCACAAGTACCTACAAGCACCCACAAGTACCTACAAGCACCCACAAGCACCCACTAATACCTACAAGCACCCACAAGTATCCACAAGCACCTACAAGCACCCACAAGTACCCACAAGAACCCACAAGTACCTACAAGCTCCCACAAGTACCCACAAGAACAAAAAAGTACCCACAAGAACCCACAAGTACCCACAAGAACCCACAAGTACCTAAAAGTACCCACAAGTACCTACAAGTATCCACAAGAACCCACAAGTACCCACAAGAACCCACAAGTACCTAAAAGTACCCACAAGTACCTACAAGTACCCACAAGAACCCACAAGTACCCACAAGAACCCACAAGTACCTACAAGCACCCACAAGTACCTACAAGCACCCACAAGTACCTACAAGCACCCACAAGTACCTACAAGCACCCACAAGCACCCACTAATACCTACAAGCACCCACAAGTATCCACAAGCACCTACAAGCACCCACAAGTACCCACAAGAACCCACAAGTACCTACAAGCTCCCACAAGTACCCACAAGAACAAAAAAGTACCCACAAGAATCCACAAGTACCCACAAGAACCCACAAGTACCTAAAAGTACCCACAAGTACCTACAAGTATCCACAAGAACCCACAAGTACCCACAAGAACCCACAAGTACCTAAAAGTACCCACAAGTACCTACAAGTACCCACAAGAACCCACAAGTACCCACAAGAACGCACAAGTACCTACAAGCACCCACAAGTACCCACAAGAACCCACAAGTACCCACAAGAACCCACAAGTACCTACAAGTACCCACAAGTACCTACAAGTACCCACAAGTACCCACAAGAACCCACAAGAACCCACAAGAACCCACAAGCACCCACAAGAACCCACAAGCACCCACAAGTACCCACAAGCACCCACAAGTACCCACAAGCACCCACAAGTACCCACAAGCACCCACAAGCACCCACAAGCACCCACAAGCACCCACAAGCACCCACAAGCACCCACAAGTACCTACAAGCACCCACAAGTACCCACAAGCACCCACAAGTACCCACAAGCACCCACAAGTACCTACAAGCACCCACAAGTACCTACAAGCACCCACAAGTACCTACAAGCACCCACAAGTACCTACAAGCACCCACAAGTACCTACAAGAACCCTCAAGTACCTACAAGCACCCACAAGTACCTACAAGCACCCACAAGTACCCACAAGTACCCACAAGAACCCTGGCAAAGCACCTACAAGCACCCAGGCAAAGCACCTACAAGAGCTCAAACGCCATGTTTTTCTTGCTTAATATCCCTCTAACGGCGTGAATCACGACAAAAACGCCGTAAGTCCAATATAAAATTAAGGCTAAAATGCGTGTCTCTAACAGTGGTAAAACGCCGTAATTCCAATACCCAAAACAACGTAAGTCAAAGTATGTGTTAATAATGATAAAAATCAATACTTAAATTTAATTGATCTTAATGAAACTAAGAAAAGGCACATCTATGGATTTTTATCTTTCATTTAAGATGGTTCCCAAACGTAACGAATGAATAGTTTTCTTTATACACGATCCCAATTAAGGTCATTTTTCAAAAAAATCCCATGTTATCTCTGTGGAAGAATATTGTATCTTGCACCAAATGTCGGATTAATTTTATGGATTCTAAAACCACCCTTAACAACTTTTTTCTTTATAGAATTAACTATTAGTTGGATCTCTATGAAATTTTATCCACATAATTAGGGCCCAAATTTTAGTTCACTGGCAAAATATCAAAGCTGCAAACACAACACGAAAAAAGTTACGGCCAATCAAAGAACCCTCCTTTAGCATTAGAGGCAGTATCAAGTCTTATCTAAGAGAGCGACCGCTCTCCTAGAATAAAAATATGTTTGAACTCTATTATTCAGGTTTAGTTTGGGTTAGTAATTGTTACATAATATAATTAAAGAAAGAAATGAATAAATAATAATGCAAATTACAATGAGAGCGCCAGACTAGGGGTGTGCCTTTCGGAGGTAGCTAATAAAAGCAATACTTACTAGGGTTGAAGTAGAGCCATTTGTGTCCCAAAGTAGGTCTACTGGAGTGATGGCACGAACTGAGAGAGATAACGCGCGAAGACTAGTCATTACGGACTTGATCACTTGATTGCCTCGTAGAAGGTCAATCTACCCTACATCTAAACAGGTCTTAGCTTAGAAGGTGAATACGGCCTAGGGCCTACCGCACTAGCTAACTAACTCTCAACTAACACCAACAACAATCCATGGTAAACTGCCACTCTATCAGGATACTATCATGATGACTAATGAAACAGACTGCCTAACAGACTGCAACAAGATGAGACTATACACTGACTTTAATACACAGCTGACCCGACTTTATATAGCCCTAGCAATAGGCCTGGCTCAATATAGGGGACGCTCACCAAAGGTGCAATATGAGACGCCACCTATCCCACTCATGTTCAACTAATCTATTATAAGGTTAAAAAAGTCTTAATATAAAAAAGATTAGAGAGCAAAGGGGGCCGGATGTAAGCTTAGCTATGTGTGATTGTGAAGGCTCAGTAGCGCATCCGCTACAATCTCTACACCCTTTAGTCCCTATTTAATCCCAAAAATGGAATGACCACGGAGTACCTTAATCTAACAGAGAGTATAGACCACCGTATACCGATGAGATTCTCGGTATACGGTGGTCCTGTGAGGAGGAGGGGGTTTATTACCTCCCACTCTTCGTTCTTCTCTGTAGGCGGTGGTGCGCCGGAGGGTAGGGGGGATTGCTAGGGGGGGGGGTGAAATTGATGACGTCACGTGATATTGTTGGCGGTAAATTTGATTTGTAACGCCCCCCCCCTAGTTGTGGCGGGAGATTTAGTTGATTATTAAGGTGATGGCGCGAAATTTGAATTTATATTTTAGCGTATTGATCTGACGTGACTTGGCGATGGTAAAGGTATGTAGTGCCCATAGTGGTATTGTAGGATATTGTATACATTTAGTGGATGATTTATATAGGTTCAGTAGACCCTTTCTACACCGTCCTGTAATGCTATTCTCTGTATGATTTTAAGGTATCTCCATGTTTATGTCATACTAAAGAACTAGTTTTAATTGAGATATGGTTTACATTGCAAAAGGTACCAATTAAGCTACGATGCGGTTCTACAGCAAGGGTGTTTTGCATTGGTTATTAAGGTACTGAGTTAAAACAATAGTACATTTTAATACCATAAACGAGGTATTACAACAGTTTTTTGCACAGTTTGGTAGTTGATTAGAAGCTAAAATGAAGCAGTACTACTAAAACATCATAAATAAAATTTGATTCACATTAGTTTTAATACGAATTTGGAGAATAAGTACAATTACTCGAGTAAAAACACGAAATATTCCTAAAAAACATCAGAAAATACGGGTTACATAGCATACATCATATAAAAATAGAACAATATTACGGCATGCGAGATTATTAAGTACATATATACCCATATACTCTCATAAAAAATATAGCAATACTACTTTTAATATGGTTTAAAAGCTACAATGGTTATTATACGATTTTAGTACAAATATGAGGCTAGTTATTAAACTAAAATGTTCACAGGATTGACGAAAAAATATATTTTTCCTGACGCGCTATACACGTTAAAATACTGATATACGATTACGGATGAAAATATCGAAATATTACTAAAAAAAACGTTACTATAATTATCATCAAAAAAATAAAAATTACACTTATACAAAACAGTATACTAATTTTTAAACTATAGTGCTAATATATACTAATTAAAAAAAAGCTTACTAGATGCAAAAACAGTACCAAAAAACACTGTATATTCGTTAAAATATTGTTACATGTTAATAGTTAAAATACGTTAATATTACTATAAATAATACTTGAGATACCTATTAAAATACTGATACTGGGTATCTAAAATATATACAAGTAACTTATGTGGAAAATGTCAAAGATTCTATTTAATATAACCGTATGGGGTAGTTTTATAATCAGGTAGAACTCTAACTTTATCCACTACGACCTGATATGTTTTGGTCTGGTTGATCGTGATCAGTGTGTGATCTTGCAGACGTCTGATTTGAGGGCCAATAGGGACTTGAATCGAGTTCATTAGAGGTTCACCTTCATTGTTTACCCCCAGTAGTTTCTTCATTGTTTCAAAATTTATATAATTTTCTGTATAGGCGTTTAAATAAAATCCTTTAACTTTAATAATGTTGGTTTTTTTGCCCGTTTTAGGGTCGAGAATGTCCATAGAATAGTTCTTTGGTCCAGCACTCCCCCATTCACAAATATACGCATCTTGTCCATAAGGTTCTAACTCATTTTTAAGTTGCCCCAAATAATCGCCTGTGGGTAGCAAATGAGCGCCGTCTGGCGAGAGGTATAGTAAACTATCCGTGTCATAATAAAAACAAAGGTCACCGACCTTTTCAAGATGTTTTAGTAAATGTAATCGGGCCATAGTCGTAGTAAAACAAGCGATGACTACGTTTGTGTGTTTGTGCACAATCTCGTTTTCGAGAATGTGTTCGTACTTTACAAGTACTGTGTTTTCGTTGATTGTTAATAAACTTTTCACCTCCAAGTCTGGATTTAATATTAATCCGTACAATTTGTTGGCATCTTTGATTAATTCGGTAGAGGTGTGTCTTGTTTTCTGGCCAAATTTACCCCAAAAAGAGTTCAGCATAAGTTTGCTAAGGCATCTGAGACCTTCATTTTTCTCTATTCTTGTGATATCCAGTTCGACGCCCTCTTCGTCTTTGAAGTTTTTAACGTAGTTCTCCTTATCTTCTAGAGTCTGGCAATCTGCAGGAAAGCCACTAGCTAGGGTTTTATACTCTAAAAAGGTATTAACATAATCTTTAAACAGTCCACCCTGTTTTGTTTTGGGATCGTACTGTGTGACTTTGTATGACCAAGCCTCGTACATTCGCGTGATTGTGTAACCATTCTCTACTGCATGGCGTAACTCATCGACTACCCATGTACCTCGCAATTCTCTTTGTTCTGGAGTATGTTCACAATCATCTTGAAATTGGGTTTTGCAGCAGGTGTAACATAATGGAAACGTTAATTTTCCATTAATACGAGCCGGCAGAATGGGATGAATGAGGTTTTGCGCCGGTAAGATGTCACATTTAAGAAGCCCATCAAACGAAAATATGTTGGGAAAGTTGTCTAATATTATTTCAGGGTGGCCTATAGGTATCTTGGTGGTTTTGTTAATGAAAGGGTATAAACTTGTGAAATCCACGTAATGAATACGCTCTGATCCTGTTGTTTTATGGTATAATTTCGTGGCACAACATCTGCCTCCGAAGAATGCATCACGGGGGTCTAATCTTTTTACTATTTTAGGCTTAATATCATTATGGTTTAAAAACTCTGTTATTTCGGGTTTATTCGCTTTTTCTTTCTGCCATTCGCATTCCCATTTGATATTTACTATATAATTGAGGGATTCAAATTTGGATAACACGTTCATGCTACTAAAATATCTAGAGTTCAAAGTCTGAGCAGGGTCTCCATGCAAAGCCTTGTTTCTGTTTAAAGGAAAGTGTATTTTGCACCCATGATAGAAACACCCCCAGTATTCGAATATTTCCTTGTTGATTTCACAAAAACCGTCTACTTTGAGTTTTTGTATTCTGGTTTCTTTACCTCTAAAGGATGATTGGATAGATATATTTCGTTTGTGTGCGGTCCACTCAAGCCATTCTATAGCACCCATTGACTGATTTTCACTAAGTCTATAATAATTTGCCGGTATGATGCCTATAGTATCGGGTTTAAGATAATTTCGGCGAAACACGTGAGAGCACACGCCAGGAAGAGTAATTGCGCCGCAATTAAATGGATCAACGCCTGTTACTTTAAGCAGTAGGGTACGAAAAGTTAAACAACCTAGGAATAGTAAAACCGTGTCGTTCTCACAATAATAATTGAGTTCCTTCAAGAAGTCGAAACCTTTACCTTTACTATCTTCTGCTTTATGCCATTTTAAGAAGGCATCTAAATTCTTCCTTGTAAAATATTGACAACCATAAGCTTCGATAGGGGGCAGATTAGTCTCTATAGCATAGTTAGTTTCATTCTGTCTATTTACATCAAAATTGTGTTCTATTACATTGAATAAAAAATGTGGGAAATACCCTTTGACTGCATCAGGTATACCAAAAGTAGCGGGAAACTTTGCTAAGGCTACAGGAATGAAATTATAAGAATCCAGAAATAGCAAGTTAAACAATTTCATTTCTAAAATTCGAGTTCCGTTAATTTTCAAAGATGGAACGAATTTTTCATCTCGATTAATGATTTCTCTAATTAGTAACTGATTATCATAATTACTGCCATAGTGAGACAGTATGATGACGTTCTTAACGGCATGCAATTGCATTAAATAATCTAAAAATAAAGCTATAGGATTTCCGCCTGAAAATTGCTGTTTACGCTTACCAAACTGACTACACATAATACAGTTAAAATTTAGGGCTGTTTCATCTATACAAAACTCACACACTGTTATACAGACTAACAGGATAGCCTGGTGTTCATAGGCTCCTAACTTTTCCTGACAAACCTTAGTTTGTATACATTCTATATCAAAGAAAATATACATAAGGTTGGGCTGATTAGGTCTAGGCTTTTTAACGGATAGCACTTTCAGGGGTTTATCTTTGATAACCTGGATATAACATAAGTGATTGCTAGGTTGATATTTCTTACAGATCTGACAATATATATCCCCACACGTATGCACCTCAGTTCTTCGGGAAAAATCAATAATATTTAAGCAGTCTTTACAGTGAAAAAGACGCTCACATAGCGGCTTTTTACTGCTGGAAGATGCTAAGTGGCTTTGATAGCAATCGTCGCCTAAGAACTTTCGTAAACAAGATTCACAAGCTATCTTGGGGCCTTGGCATATAGTGGGTCTCATGCAACTAAAACAAAAGTCATTACATTTATGCGACTGTATTCGCCAATAGGGTACGAGACATTTTTCGCAGAATCGGTCATGATTAAAAAGTGGTCTTAATCTTGTAATAACGTTATAATGGTTATTTTCATTCAATAAAAAGAGGCGGGGCCTAGTATCATCGGGATCGTTTTCACCTAAAATCAAAACAGGGACGCTGTTTTCGAATTTGTAGACGAAAATCGAATATTTATTTAAATAAACTTTGAACTTTTGAAAAGATTCAACCGTCCCACAATCACTAGCCCTTACTCCTGCCTTAAGACATAGTTCTAAAGCAGCTTCTTGCTGCATTTTGTTCTCATCTCTATATGTAGATAATGATTGGTAATGGGTCTTTATAATCTTGTCTCCGGTTGTATCATTAGCATAATTTCTATGAGATATAGCTACACAAAGAGCTCGGGCAAGACAGATGTTATCTGAATTAACTATACGTACAATGCCACGTCTATCTTTGCAAAATAGATTAAAAGGTTTAATACCTCGGGGTAACGTGAGGGTCTTGCCCTCAGGTATTCGTACAATGCTAAAAATCAGTTTAATAGGACCCAGGAAAAATGATTCCATTTCGTCATCATATAACATAACACTAAGCTGGTCAAAAAGAATATTAGGGTCGACTTGATCTGCTCTTCTAAAAGATAATTCTAGTTCGGACCTACAAATAGTTGCCGCACTCTTTAAAGTAATTTGAACGTAATCTGTAGGCCTGTACTTACTAAGAACACATTTGGTTACGGTACATACACTAGCGACGGGATCTTCAGTAATTCTGAGAACCACCTCCCGACCATACATGTTAAAATGTTTGTAAAATCTCTCACTTTGCCCTAGTATCTCGCAAGAGGGTACGGTGTCAATAGGTATGGGCGGGTCCGTTTCTCCTCCTCCCCATTGTACATCGATTTCATCGTCAGAAAGCGCCTCTTCAGAACCGTTCTCCCTCTCTAAGGTATCGTTCAATAGTGTCTCTTCTACGGGTGGTCCTTGATCCGTTCGGTCTAAAAACTCGGATATCTCTTTGTCATATTGTGAGCTGTTGAAGTCGGCGATTAGTGTTTCTTCTTCTTGTATAACCCGTTCAATTTCTTCTTGTCGTTTCGCCATACGATCTGAGTATTCAGTTATTAAGGGACTCGGAATTAGATTCCTTAGGTTTTCCAATTGTTCTATGGTGGTACAGTCCTCGGGTGTTCGAGCAACTGTTTTCATATATTCGAGTAAGTCGAGGCAGGCTTGACTAACATTTAAGTCACCTTGTACTACGAGTTGTGGTAGAGTCTGAGGTCCGTACATCGGATCTATTCGCAGATAGGCGCATAGGTAGAAATAAAACTCATATATTAAACGTAACGGCCAGGGTCTATTTATAGTCAGTTCGTTCAAAGCTGTACGGAGAGTTTCAGGATCCATGTTTATCTTTCGGTGTTTGAAGATCGACTGTGTATTTTGATCATTTCCTTAGCCCCTTTTATACTAAATTTCATAATAAAAACGCGCAAATTCCTCAATCATTTAACAATAGCCCTTATTGCTTATCAGTCATCAGATGTTTTACTCTCAAGGAATTTTCTTACAAACACCGTAAATACCTAATTTTATTGGGATAATAAATAAAAAACATGGTATGTAAAGTATTTATAGAGATTCTCAAATGAGAAAATACCCTTTGTTATCCTCACGTCTGTTAAATAATAACGTTCCGAATTTTTCTAACAGGTCATAAAAACCATTGTAAATTTTTCAAAAAAAATGCTACCTTAAGCTAACGAAATTTCTTAATAGACACGCCCACATTATTCGATCGTTCAACAATAGCCTGATTTATTGCTTATCAGATGTTTTTCTCACTATGCATTTTCGGACCCATGCCTGTTAATAGTTTAGATCAAAAGAACGATGGATTTGCTTTATGTCAAATAAAATGTCGCCAAAAGAGTGGCCTATAAATAGAATTTTGTTACAAACACCGTAAATACTTAATTTTATTGGGGTAATAAATAAAAAACATGGTGTGTAAAGCGTTTCTAGAGATTCTCAACTATGGTAGTATCCTTTGATATCTTCACATTGTACACTTTTCAAAAAGTTACTTTCAACTCTACCTTAAGCTAACCTATGACCCTATAGTTTCTCACGGTCCTGAATATGATTGTGTAGGCGAGAAGTCGGCCTGCTCCATGACATAAACTTGGATATAACACATTTGTGTGAGCAATAAATCACAAAATAAATTCCAATGATAACAAATGGTTCGACCAACCCCCAAAGCCATTGCATGAACGTGTTAACGGAATAGGCAATAATCAGCCCGGTAGTAACTAGGCATTTAAATATAACATATTTAATTCCTTAAGAGGCTAAATTTCTAAACTTTTGAAAAAGAGACAATGCCAATCGAAATAGTATTCGTTACATACCGACGATATAGTACAGTGTTTTGGATGCAAACTGCATTTTATTAGCCTGGAAACCCATTCCTTACGAAGATAGAAGAAATTACTATAGGTTAAATCAAATGCAATTTAAAATGAAAATTGAAAAAATGTCTTTTTTTATTAGAACTTACACTTTTAAAGAAAGTAATATTTTACTTTATATTACGGTCTCTATAAATTTTATTCCTACAAAAGCATCCTTTGTTATAATCTTACAAAACTATAAGCCTACACAGTCAATCAAATATTGACAGATAAAAAGAGGAGACCGGGAAAACCCGGTCCACAGTACCTGCCTTCTTGTTTTCTTGCATATTTATGGAATTACAGAAGATGTAAAATATTATTTTCGCTTTGGTCGGTGGCATAGTAATTGATTCAAAAAAATGGTTGCTTATGGTGTACAGATGGTGTACAGAACTAGGTGTTATCTTTTATAAGTTTCCAATTGAAAAAAAGGGGAGGGGTTGCAAGAGCTGAAGAAACTTACTATCGACCAAACATCAAAGGTAAACCGAATTGAACCTTGCGTTGACAAAACATCCACCCCCCAGGCCTGTTGCTTCTAGATTTGTATGGTCCTGTAGCGCGTGTAGTAAGATACAACTGATTCCGTATATATCTTACATTTTTTAAATGTTTATATAGCCTTCCCTAATGGCGTTAGCTTGTTATCGAATTTATTCTCCAACACGGTTGCATACTGCGGAAAAATAACGCCATAAAGGAAAACTTTTTAGAACTCCAAAAGAAGAATTTTATGGTATCCGCCTGTTAGGTAATCTCGGGATTGGAAGCGGCGATGTTTTTACATGCATTGTACTAAAAGATCCTAAAATAGAATACCAAACAGTGAACATAGCCCCCCCCCTCCCCGACCAAGCCTCTTCAAGAAAAAAATATATCACAATAGAATTTTTACTAGTTGAAAAGGGTCGTAGGACGCCATGAACGCGTTGAACTCATTCTAATTTAGGAGTGGAACCTTGCGTTGACAAAACATCCACCCCCAGGCCTGTTGCTTCGATATTTGTATGGCCCTGTAGCGTTTGTAGTAGGATACAACTGAGTCCGTATATATCTTACATTTTTTAAATTGTTTATATGGCCTTCCCTAATGGCGTTAGCTTGTTATCGAATTTATTCCCCAACACTGTTGCATACTGAGGAATAATAACACCATAGGAACAATTTTTAGACTTCTACAATAGGAATTTTATGGTATCCGCCTGTTAGGTAAGCACGGGATCGGAAGCGAAGATGTTTTTACATGAATTGTACTAAAAGATCCTAAAATAGAATACCAAACAATGAACATAGCCCCCCCCCTCTCCCCGACCAAGCCCCTTCATGAAGAAATATATCACAATAGAACTAACACTAGTTAAAAAGGGCCGTAAGACGCCATGAACGCGTTGAAATCATTTTCAAAACTAAGGACATCATCCTGCCTTCCACTATAGTAACCTCTATAAGCTTTTAACGTGGATTGTTACTATTCGAGACTGTAAATACGGTTAAAGAAGCTTGTACTGTTAAACCAAAGACGGATGATCAAAGAAATGTTGAAGGGAGTTTTTCCAAATATATCCAAAAAGAAAGACACCTGAAAAATAGTCCAATAGCAAGGCTTCGGACCAATTTTCCCGCGAAAATTTTTACCCTTGTACATGCTAACCATCTTGGAGTGACGTGTTTGATCTCGAACACGCCTTGACCCTAGTAAAAAGTATAAAATGAAGAGGTCGAGCCCCCAAAGGCACCACTTTCTCTCAAGCCAAAGTCAAAAATGAACCAGCAGCAACAACCCATGGACCTTTCTTCAACAGGGTAAGAAAAAAACTTTTTTAAAAAGTTATCTTTTTAAGAGAAGACTTAGAAAATCTTTCTCTACAGCTACGTCCACGGAGTGGACACTCCGTACTCCCCCTGTGAGTTCTCCGACTCACAGGGGTCGTACAGTTCCGGGACACCAGAACCCGACCGCCGACGCCCTCAGTGCGTCGTCGGGCCGCAGCGGCGACCGGACAGCCCAGCGTTATCAACGCCGCCACCTAGCCCATCGCCACCACCGAGTCCATCACTTCCCCCTACCCCACAGCCGACGCCCGAACCTCAACACTATTATCAACCTCTTCCGGCCATACAATATCCGTGGCAAGCCATGCCTCGGCCGGGAGAGGCTGACTTAAATGTCAATAGTGACTTGTAAGTGAACCTTTTATCTTTGGGGTAATATAACGCGAAATTATAATTTCTATTTATTCGTAGCCTCGTTTACCAAGTCCAATTGTACCTGGTGGTACTTTCGGAGGTCATTGGGGATGCTGATTATTTAAATGACCTGCTGAATCAGGTTCGGCAGGTCATTTATAATCATTCGATCTTCATCCCTGATGAGTAAGTATTTTTAAAAGGTTTTATTCCGTAGATATTTTAAACTAAATTTTTAAACCAAATTTTATAATTTTTATTACAGCCTCCTAGCCTTTAACTGCCGAGGGTTCCGGTAAGCTAAATACGTTTCTTATACATAATATTAACAAGTAATAACTAATTTTACTCTCTCTCTCTTCCTTAGTGTAACCCTCGAGCTAGGGCAGTTGGCCTTGTACCGCCGGGTACGTTTTTTGGGGGTGCCGGCGCCTGCTGCACTAGTGTTCGAGAACTGGGATGACGTACTATTCCATGGGTTCTCGACACTAGTGCAGATCCTCAGCCGGCCGTGAGGCGGCGGGGGGGGGGGTAGGGAGGCTAAAAAAAAATGTTAAAAAAAATATTTTTTTAAATTTTTTTAAAAAATTGTAAATTTTTTGAAAAAATAAATTCTGATTTGACCTTATATACTTTTCTTTATTTAAATTAAGCTTATATTTTTACCTTTCAAAGTTTAGTTTATTTTTCTAAACTCTAATTTCATAGGCTTAAATAGTAAAAGGGAAAAAGATAGCTTAAAAATGTATGATATGTATTTAGAAAATATATAACCGTTTTTCGGTTCAATTCAATTTATTTTAAACATAAAATTAAATACAAATAAAATTAAAAATGAGTTAGTAAATGCATACGGGTTTTTAAGTATGTTATTTGACCCGAAATTACAGAAAATAAATTATAATTATAAAAATAGTTTTCAAGATTTTCTTCTTGAAGAACATTGTTGAATTTCGTCACGACCTGGTAAGACGTTATAAAGTTCGTGAAGTACCCAACCACGGCGTCAAATTTCTCGGGTTGACCATCCAAGCACGGTATGCGTTCATAATCCCCGTATAAATTATCATAGATGGCGTTATAAAACTCTATGAGTATATCTGCCATGTGTGTAAACACAATTTCATGGTCGCTTATCTTAATAAGATGCTCCTTTACAGCTCCCGAAATGCGATTCAGGGCCATTGTCTCCATACTGTTCAAAACAATAGACTCCTCCTTTAACATGTCTTTAATGTGACATGTGTTATGGTATGCCACAACCGTTGTCTTTTCATTGGGGTTATCGTTTAACACGATTTCAAAATTGTTAGTTTCGTGGGCGGCAGTCCAACCCGCTAATACGGGTAAACGTGGAATCAGCTTTTCCCATGTACTAGTGGAAATGGCGAAGCTTTTTAAAGATTGTTTCCTACATAGCCGAACTTCGGGATCCAGCGTACCGTTTACAAATCCAGTTGTTAAGAACAACTCTTTAGATATATGGAATCTCCCGTTAATTTTACGTTCGTTAGTCACAACTATCTTCCTTTTGCCATTTTCCATCTTGTAAGTTTAAGGTCTTCTCGAATAATGATACTCGACTCTATTTAGTCAGGGGTTTTTATACTAAATTTCTTACAAAGCTATTACGAAATATTTATTGTCCTTAACTATTGCAGTGTTAGACTGTAAACGTATTTTTATGTCATAGTTCTGAAACCAAAGATAAAGGTATTCCAGCATTCCCAAGATCAATAAAATAAATAGTACAAAAAATAGCTTTTAGGGGGTTCATCTCCAAGATCTTGCGTATTCTTGACAACCTTTGTGTACTTGACTTCATAACAACTCACAACATACAATGGGGATGGGGAGTGTGTAACAACCTCCCGTACCTAATGGTAACGGACCCTTCAGCGTGTAAGAGTGAGTTATTTTTACAATCATTTTATTATGCCCTCAAGATATTTATTGATCCCCTTCATCCCTTGGGTTGAGTATGCACCGTTAAGGTATGTATCCCAAAATCTTAATCGGTGTTAAATTAAACGTTTTTTTGTGAAACATAGAGTAATTTTGATAAATCTTAGTAGAATTTAACTCAACGTTTTTAACAATTTGAAATGTTTTTCAAACGACGTTTTTCGTGTTGGTAGAATGTAATCTAGAGGACTGATTTCGTGTCGGTGGTTTATTCAATTCACCATGCATTCCTATGGGATTTTAGAAATTCTAAATGATCTATTTTCTTTCGATAAAAAGTAACACCAATGATCAAAAACGTTTTGATTGTTTTTTACTTCTAACACTAAATGCGTTGGGTACATTATTATATATCATAAAATTTTAAGGCAACTAAAGAAACAAAGTGAGTTGGATTAACTGAAGTCAGTACCTTTTCAAACTTTGTATGCAATTCTTTGGGAATTTAGGAAACCCAAATAAGCATTTTTATATGTTAGAAAAATGTTGGGTACAATATTTCCTTCTATTGCTAGAAATCCAAGATTCATGCACTGACATTAGCTAAATAGCACTTTGTGTTGAACTTTGAACTTTTCGTTGGTGCTATATTCTGTTTTAGTATATAGGGATGTATGTCTTTTCTAAAGGTGTTAGTTAAAAGCTGTGTTTTTCCCTAGAACAGTGTAAATAGCAGTGAAATTCTAGTGTGAAACTATGTAAATGATTTGGCATTGTAAACATATACTTTGGTCTCGTGCTCGAATTGATTGACGTTTCCTAAGAAATACTTAATTAGCTTAGTCTTTGTTATAGTAAAAGATTGCTATACTATTTTCTGCGAAGAGGGGGGGGGCGGATTCAATAGGTGATAAATTTTTATTTAAATAGAAAATAATTGGTGAAATTTTGCTAAATCAAAAGTTTTTTGGTGAAACATAGAGTAATTTTGATAAATGCTGTGCAAATTTATCGACACGTTTTTAACAATATGAAATGTTTTTCAATTGACGCTTTTAGTTTCGGTTAAATGTAATCGAGATGACTGATTTCGTTTCGGTGGGCTATTCGTTTTTACATGTATTCCTATGGGATTTTAGGAAATTCAAATGCTCAATTTTGTTTCGATAAAAAGTAATACAAATGATCAAAAACGTTTCGGTTGTTTTTTACTTCTAACACGAAATGCGTTGGGAATGATGCTTCTTTCAATACCGTTTTACATTTTCCACAAATTTTTGATTACGTTGCCGATAATTTTGATAAATATAGTATAGTCAATGCTTCGGTTTAATGATATATTGCGTTTCTGTTAACGCGACCAAGACATAACTTGTTGAGACTTGTCCAGATAATGCCCTTGGGGGGGGGCAAACACCTAGAATCAAATGTTTGGTGGTAGAGTGAGTCACCAATTAAAGCAATAAATCCGAAAATAAATTATATTCCTAACAATACAACTGGTTCTCCCTTTAAGGTAATAAACCACCTGGTGGGTGGTCCAATTAAAGAATTGACCAAATAAATTCTTTTGTTCAAGTTCCGCCCCTTTTTATGGCCATAGACCCGTCTGAACGTGGTTACGTAAAAAGCCGATGGAATGTCTTAACACGTTGGTGTGAGTCATAAATCACTCAGATTCCATTGTTAACAATACAACAGGGTCGACCAAGCCCCCTTTTAAGGTGCTAAACCACCTGGTTGGAGGTCCACTTAAAGAAAAATAAATTCTATTGATAACAATGCCTGGAATCAAATGGCCCTGCCCCCCACCCTATCTCAAAAAATCTAGACACGTCTGAAAGTGTTTACGTATAAATAAAAATAGATGGGGATAAATTCTTTTGTTATGTCCCAAGTTCGACCTCCTCCTCCCCCTTAATGTCATATAATATATACCTGTTGGGTGGCCAAAAGGGAATTTTGTAAACTGTAGAGTCATTTCACTTCCGAACTCTGGAGAGAAAGGTTGTTGACAAGATTAGTAAGAAATCACGTGTTTCCTCCGATGCACCTTACGTAATATGTAATTCTTTTTTCGTAACAATATCACTTAAAATATGTGCTAAATAGAAAATATATGAAACAGTCAAGCTATATTCGTGTATACTTTACGCGGAAATGTTAGGATCAGCATTTTATGATGCTTTAGTAGTACTGCTTCATTTTAACTAATTACCAGCTACCAAACTGTGCAAAAAACTGTTGTAATACCTCGTTTATGGTATTAAAATGTACTATTGTTTTAACTCAGTACCTTAATAACCAATGCAAAACACCCTTGCTGTAGAACCGCATCGTAGCTTAATTGGTACCTTTTGCAATGTAAACCATATCTCAATTAAAACTAGTTCTTTAGTATGACATAAACATGGAGATACCTTAAAATCATACAGAGAATAGCATTACAGGACGGTGTAGAAAGGGTCTACTGAACCTATATAAATCATCCACTAAATGTATACAATATCCTACAATACCACTATGGGCACTACATACCTTTACCATCGCCAAGTCACGTCAGATCAATACACTAAAATATAAATTCAAATTTCGCGCCATCACCTTAATAATCAACTAAATCTCCCGCCACAACTAGGGGGGGGCGTTACAAATCAAATTTACCGCCAACAATATCACGTGACGTCATCAATTTCACCCCCCCCCTAGCAATCCCCCTACCCTCCGGCGCACCACCGCCTACAGAGAAGAACGAAGAGTGGGAGGTAATAAACCCCCTCCTCCTCACAGGACCACCGTATACCGAGAATCTCATCGGTATACGGTGGTCTATACTCTCTTCTAACATTATTGTTAAAATGTTACCCAAATGGCTTCAAAACTTAAAAAAATTAACATTAAAGTATGGTATAATTTGTTTCAGATTCTCTGGGAAGTAGATGCCGCGAAAAGTGCACTAGTTGAAAGTTGAGAAAACCCTAGTTTAATGCTTATCTTTGAGGTGGCCAATGACAGTACCCAGTAATGTTCCCATAATATAACGCATATACTCTACCGAAATAAATAAAATAAATAAGCATATTGTTTTATGATTATTGTTCAGGATGAGGAATACTTTTGAACAACATTACGGAGACAAGATAGCCATGCCCGTGTATTTCACAATGGGATTCTTGAAATGGACTGAACCGGTTACAGAGAGCACAGAGCTGACTTTCGAAGGAGCCAAAAGCGTATTTCTCCTCTACGCCAAGGGAAATATCATCGCAATTATAGTTTTCATCATTGAATACACAGTTCAAGTTTACAATTTGTGCTTCAAATAACACAGTAGCGGGATAGACTAATCTGCTGAATGTCTGAACGTCTGAACTGCTGAAAATAGTAGAATTCCTACTATAAAATTCTCCCATCCTACCAAACCGTAAACTGTCTGAACCTTTTTGACTATTTTGCTGAAATGCTGAATTCTGAACCGTGAAATTTGAAATTAATGTAAGATAGAGACCGTCTGAACTTTTTTGACTATTTTGCTGAAACGCCGAATTGTGAACCGAAATTAATGTAAGATAGAGACGGTCTGAACTTTTTTGACTATTTGCTGAAATGCTGAATTCTGAACCGTGAACTTTGAAATTAATGTAAGATAGAAACCGTCTGAACTTTTTTGACTATTTTGCTGAAATGCTGAATTCTGAACCGTGAACTTTGAAATTAATGTAAGATAGAGACCGTCTGAACTTTTTTGACTATTTTGTTGAAATGCCGAATTCTGAACCGTGAATTTTGAAACTAATGTAAGACAGAGACCGTCTGAACTTTTTTGACTATTTTGCTGAAATGCCGAATTCTGAACCGTGAACTTTGAAATTAATGTAAGACAGAGACCGTCTGAACTTTTTTGACTATTTTGCCGAAATGCCGAATTCTGAACCGTGAATTTTGAAACTAATGTAAGACAGAGACCTCTGAACTTTTTTGACTATTTTGCTGAAATGCCGAATTCTGAACCGTGAATTTTGAAACTAATGTAAGATAGAGACCGTCTGAACTTTTTTGACTATTTTGCTGAAATGCTGAATTCTGAACCGTGAATTTTGAAAATGAAGTTGAATGGAGACCGTCTGAACTTTTTTGACTATTTTGCTGAAATGCCGAATTCTGAACCGAAATTAATGTAAGATAGAGACCGTCTGAACTTTTTTGACTATTTTGCTGAAATGCTGAATTCTGAACCGTGAATTTTGAAAATGAAGTAGAATGGAGACCGTCTGAACTTTTTTGACTATTTTGCTGAAATGCCGAATTCTGAACCGAAATTAATGTAAGATAGAGACCGTCTGAACGTTTTTGACTATTTTGCTGAAATGCTGAATTCTGAACCGTGAATTTCGAAAATGAAGTAGAATGGAGACCGTCTGAAATTTTTTGACTATTTTGCTGAAATGCCGAATTCTGAACCGTGAACTTTGAAAATGAAGTAGAATGGAGACCATCTGAACTTTTTTGACTTTTTTGCTGAAATGCCGAATTCTGAACCGAAATTAATGTAAGATAGAGACCGTCTGAACGTTTTTGACTATTTTGCTGAAATGCTGAATTCTGAACCGTGAATTTTGAAAATGAAGTGGAATGGAGACTGTCTGAACTTTCTTGACTATTTTGCTGAAATGCCGAATTCTGAACCGTGAATTTTGAAAACGAAAATGAAAATAGTGTAAAAATGTTTCGCCTTTTCTAAAATATTGTTGTTTATCTTCATTGACTTCCCAAATAATAATATTGTTTGTTTACTGTTTACACATATCTACTTCCAAAATAAAATAACCTTTCTCGAATTATAATATGCCTTTTCCAAAAAATTACTGTTTACAAAATAACCTTTCTCGAATTATAATATGCCTTTTCCAAAAAATTACTGTTTACAAAATAACCTTTCTCGAATTATAATATGCCTTTTCCAAAAAATTACTGTTTACAAAATAACCTTTCTCGAATTATAATATGCCTTTTCCAAAAAATACTGTTTAGAATTATCTACTTCCGAAATAAAATAACCTTTCTCCTCCATTCTACTTCATTTTCAAAATTCACGGTTCAGAATTCAGCATTTCAGCAAAATAGTCAAAAAAGTTCAGACGGTCTCTATCTTACATTAATTTCGGTTCAGAATTCGGCATTTCAGCAAAATAGTCAAAAAAGTTCAGACGGTCTAAATTCTTTTTCATTTTCAAAATTCACGGTTCAGAATTCAGCATTTCAGCAAAATAGTCAAAGTTCAGACGGTCTCTATCTTACATTAATTTCGGTTCAGAATTCGGCATTTCAGCAAAATAGTCAAAAAAGTTCAGAGGGTCTCTATCTTACATTAATTTCAAATTTCACGGTTCAAAATTCAGCATTTCAGCAAAATAGTCAAAAAAGTTCAGACAGTTTACGGTTTGGTAGGATGGGAGAATTTTATAGTAGGAATTCTACTATTTTCAGCAGTTCAGACGTTCAGACATTCAGCAGATTAGTCGATCCCCACAGTAGCAAGTGATATTGCAGTACGTTGTTTTAGCTTCGATGGTGATTATATAAACAAGTTGGGAAACCAAATTTTACGTCTCCGAATCGAGGGCTATCTATATACCCACTTAATTTACTGGATATGCAGCTATCGCTATTAATATATAAGCAACTAAACAGTCCTTGAAATTTTAAATAATAAATTATTCAAGTGTTATTAATAGTTCCAACAACTCTACTGGACTACCTAACTTCGATTGTGATTATATAAACAAGTTGGGAGACAAAAATGAACCTCTCCGAATCGAGACGAGGGCTACCTACCCACTTAATTTTCTGGATATGGAACTATCACTATTTATTGATAAGCAACTACAGGCGTTAAAAATTTATACAATGAAATATTCACGCGTTATTTATTCATCAATATTCTTAATTATCCAGCTGGATTATTAACGTTTCTTCACACTTACGATATAAGCCGCTCAAAAAAGGACATGCAATAAAAATTGAAGCTTAGCCGATCAGACCTATAACCGCAGCGATCTAATTGCGGTCATGACTCTTGGTTCTATCATAGAGATAATGTTGTAATATGTAGTAATAAATATACGAGTTAGTTTGCTTTAGCTTAGATTATTAGACAACAAGTTGGAAAAACCAAAATATTACCTCTCCGAGTCAAGAGGACTACTACTACAAACGTATTAACCTAGATATAGAATTATTTCTCTTTTCTTGAAGTAAAAATTTACGAATTATTAAATCAGTATTCCAAGCATAGCGAATATACAGTAAAGTAGACGACATTTTACATCCAATAAAGATATGTCTTGGACACATGGAAATCAGTCAATGGGGTAAAAAAAACAGGAAATGAAGTGTATAACTTTAGGAGAGATATAACCTTTTGTGTTTGAAAAGGCCCAATTGTCTACGCCTCAACTGTTAACCCTATATTCTCATAGCTACATTCACATCTGGTTTCCAGTATAAACACTTGTCTCGTTTCACCTCAACGATATTCTTGTGGTTAGATGCAATGAAAGTCAATGCGCACCATACCAAGAATGAAAACCACGAAGCTACAACCAAATTATGATTAGCCCTTTCACTCATCTAATTGCCACCATGGTGATTTTTCTATTATAAAATCGAAACCTTATTATTCAAACGTGTATTAACTTATTGCTCATTCTGAACCGTTAATGTCTCTTCAATGCAGACACGAAAATCAACACCCATAGTTTACTTCATAGTTCAAACGGTTCCTATTCATTGAGAGTCGAATGTTTTTTCCTGTTCTTGAGATCAGTAGCGGTATGAACTATACTTGCCCAGAGTCGCAGTGGCAGTTCTTACTCTTCTAATATTGTGAGAGTAGCATCCATGAGTGTTCGGATCAAACGTTCCGCCACACCATTCATCGGAGGTGAATATGCGTATTGATGTTGAATTCTAGCATTATCACACTATTCTTGGAATTCCTGTTACTCGCCGCCATAATTCGTCTGGACGAAGATATTTAATGTTCTTGCCCACTTACCATTCAACGTAGGTATACGTCTTGAAACATGACAATGCGGTGTGTTTCGTAACTACTGTAAAGATAAATTTAATCATCGATAAAGATGACATAATATATCAAGCCCCGCTGGGGATGTAATTGGCGAGTGCACAAGTTCCAATGGTCTTCGACTTCGAATATTCCCGATGCTATATATACACAGTTTTTGTGTAGTTTTGACCAGTCTGCATCATGTACACAGTTAAAAATAATGGTGTTCAAAGGGTTTATATAGGGTTTATGATTTTCTCAGCAACCACTATGGGTTTTATAGCACCAACTAAATGGTTTAAAAGGGTCGCCTTCAAAAAAAGCAAACCATTACTGGTTTAAAACAACTTGATAAACCGTTTCTGGTTTATAATAAGAAATGCCAGGGATCTGTGAAAAAATTGGTTTCAATGTAGTTCCTTTTGTTATAGCTCAAGGGATGTCCCGCTTCATGGGAGAGTTAATTATAAAATAAACGTAGTCGACTTTGTCTATTCCATAAGTAAAACATTCTTTATTGACGAACGCGCGAATACCGTTTACAAGTTATACATTCAGTTCGGACGAGGATGTCCTCTCTCTTTCAGTTCGCGTGGGGTTCTCCCCAAAACCTCTTCTTTCTCGAGCGGGTAGCCGCTTTCCCCTTTCAGTCCCCTAACTTCTTTCAAAACCAGTTCTATTTTTCTTTCTTTTTCTTTTTTCTTATTTTCAAATCCTTCGCGCGAAAGTCAGTTTCCACAGCTTCCCACCATGAACATGTTGTCATGTTCATCCCTTAATTTTTAAATTTTTAACAATAAAACATATTCCATTCAATTATTACCCGACACCATTCTATGCATGCATGCAATATTAATATTTTAAACAACATTATCAAATTAAATTTTTTACATTACAAATGAAAACATTTTTACTATAAAATAAAATCAAAGTTAGTTATTATATGAAAGTTTAAACATCTTAAAACGTTATCCCTTCTCTTTTTTTTTACTTACACACTTGATTTATTGGCCGTCGCACAGTTCCACCTGTGGCCAATTTTAGTTCTACTGAACGGATTATTCCGTCTCTTCCTACTTTAACGTCTTCAATTCGGGCCAGTTTCCATTTTTGTCTAGGCGCATTTTCATCGTCAAGTAAGACAACATCACCTTTCGTCGGGAAATACCGCGTTTCATGTGTTTTTAATTTGTGAGCCGTTTGTAATTCGCGTATGTATTCTTTCTTCCATCTGTTCAAGTACCGATCTTTAATATTTTGTTGGTAGGCCAATCTTCTTTTCAACTCGTTCGCTTTCGTTACGCCCTTTTCTCCACGAGATTGAAATGGAGGAAGGCACGTAAGTCTCTCTCCTATCAGGAAATGTCCTGGGGTCAAGGGTACTGGGTCGTCAGGGTCCGAATAGGTGTACGTCAGTGGTCGTGAATTTAAAACGGCTTCTATCTCTTCTAATACTGTCGTTATTTCTTCAAACCTTAATAAGGCTTTTCCCAAAATTTTTCGAAGAGGTAATTTTACGGAGGCTACGAGGCGTTCGTAAAATCCTCCCCACCATGGGCCTCGTTCCACGATACATTTCCATTCTATTCTGTAATTGGCGAAAAACGCCTTAACCGTTTCGCTCTTGGTATTTGTCCAAAGAGTCGCTATTTCCTTTTCTGCTCTTTTAAAAGTCTTCGCGTTGTCCGAGTATACAACGCTCGGTATTGCTCTTCGTGAGATAAATCTTTTGAACGCCATTAAAAAATATTCTGAAGTTAAATTAGAAACTAGTTCTAAATCAACGGCGCGTGTGTTCGCGCATGTGACGAGAAGTATATAACTTTTCATTGTTTCTTTGTTGTCTCTGTAAAAGATCGGTCCAGCGAAGTCCAATCCAACGGTTTCAAAGGGTCTTGATATCAGAAGTCTATCCTTCGGAAGAGGCGCTGTTTTCGGTATACAATGATTTAGTTTCCATCGTCGGCAAATCCAACATCTACTAACACAGTTTTTGGCGAGTAATCTTCCTTTTCTTACCCAAAACCTTTCTCGAACTTGAATGAGGGTGTCCGGAACACCACTGTGAAGAACCGTCTGATGTGCAATCTTCATCTGTAGCTCGGAGTATTTATGGGCATAAGGTAGAATAATTGGATGTTTTTCGGCGTAACTAAATGACGATTTGTGAAGTCTTCCGCCTAATCTCATCAATCCTTTATCATCAAGGAACGGATCTAATTCAGCTATGCTTGGGTTTCTAATTCTTTCTTTGTTTTGGATTTGCTTCATTTCAACAGCGAAATGTTCAGTTTGCACTGTTTTTGTCCAATATTCTTCAGCCTGATTAAGTTCTTGTGTCTCTTATGGTCCTTTAACCTTCGTCATTGGGTGTCTCGCGTTATGTACGAATCTTCTTATCCAAGCCGTGACCCTTAACACTTTTCTCAAATCACTATAATTCTCTAAATTCAGGATTGGATGTCCAATTTTCAGAGCTGTGTTAAGGTTGGTCGCAGTTTCCTTTTTCTTACTTTCGCTTTCTATTATTTCGTTTTCTTCCTTGGTTTTGGGTACGCTGGGTGGCCAGTCTTCTTCGCGAGACTGAAGCCATGGCGGTCCTTGCCACCATGCTTTCTTTTCTTTTAAATCAGTAATTGTTAATCCTCTGGTTAAACAATCGGCCGGATTTTCAATTCCTTTGCATTTTTCCATGATTGGGGCTCCGTTAGTCTCTGTATCTCTCCTACGCGATTAGCCACAAATGGCTTCCATTTTCGGGTGTGTCCCTTTATCCAATAGTAGGTTGTCGTTGAATCTGTCCAAAGGTGTACATACCTTGGCCTTGTCTATTTCTAGAATAGGTCTAATCCTATTACTCAAACGGGCTCCAATCATAGCGGCAATCAATTCCAATCTAGGAATTGCTATGTTCTTTACGGGTGTTACTCTGGCTTTCGACGTTACAAAGTTGGTAACAATTTTTCCGTTTTCGTTGGTATAGCGTAAATACGCCACTGCCCCATACGCGTTTTCGCTCGCGTCGCAGAATATGTGCAACTGCTTGTCAGTTACAGTTTGATCTAGGGACTCTTCGAAATAGTATCTTGGCACCTGTATGTCAGGCAATTTGTCCAATTGGCTGTTCCATATTTTCCACTTTTCTGCGAGTTGAGGGGGCAATTCTTGGTCCCAATCCACTCCTTCTCTCCAAAGTGCCTGCATCAGAATTTTAATGATGATTGTAAAGGGCGTTATTAATCCTATTGGATCAAATACGCGTCCTGCGGCTTGTAACACGCTTCTTTTCGTATTCGAAACTGTCCTTACAAACTGGATAAGTCCAGTGGCTTCAAACGAAAACCGATCCTTTTCTGGACACCAGGAGAGGCCTAAAACCTTAGTATTGGTGTCATGATTTTGGAAAACGAGCTTTTCTTCTCTTCTCTGAGTTCCATCTAATTCTTGTCTTAAGGTTTTCGAATTCGTTTGGAATTTGTGTAGTGTCAGGTTAGCTCCTTTCATAATAGTGACAACTTCCTGGATTGTCTTTTTAGCTTCAAAGTCATCCTGTTCTCCAGAGATAAAATCATCCACGTACGTCTCCTTTTCGATTTTCAAACATGTTGTGTTCTTGTAATAATTGTGAGACGTGGTTCTACTAATTTACTAAGTTTAATCAACAATAAAAAGGTAAACAATATTAAGGAATGTGTACATCGACTTTCACACTCGGCGTCTCTCCGAGAAGTCCCGATCTGTAAAATCCCCAATCCCGACTTTCTTACATACAAAAAGCCTGACGTCATGTTAAGCATGTGTCGTCTTCTAGCGGCGGTTATAGGAACTATTGTATTTGATTTGTTGTTTGTTACTGAATATAACAATATCCCCCTTTTTGGTTTTGTACTAATGTTATCACAAGGTAAACAACGAAAGTAATACAGGGTACATGAACGAAATTGCAAACGTTAAGGAAAAGTAAAATCAAATGTCATTGTCCTATCGTGTTATCATTACACGGTGAGTTCAAGTATCGCGAAAGCGTTCTGGCACACGTCTTTGACGTTGGGGACGAGTGTTCGATCTCTGCGTAGGTGGGACGTCTGGGACTGTTGTTAATGGGTCAGCGTCATAGTTAACTCTGGGTGGCTGAGGTTCCTTAGGGACAGGTCGTGGTGCATTAAGCGGTCGAATCGGTGGCGCGATGGGCTCGCTAGAGGTATGATCTCCTTCTGGATCTGTTGGCGTTTGATGGAACGTGTCCCAGAGCAGGAAGCCATTCTCGTTTGGTTGAGGTGATGTGGGTGCAGCGGAGTCATGACGAGCTCTGATTTGGTTTCGATGACGGCGTAACGTTCCGTTAACGGTTTGGACAGCGTACATCATTTGCCCGATGTGACCCGTGACTGTGCCAGCTATCCATTTAGCGCCTCTGCCATAGTTGTAGGCGTAGACGGAGTCGTTGACTTCGAATTTACCCTTGTTAGGGCGATGTACGGCTTCAAGTTGTGCCGTAACTACCTTCGGGTGACAAAGATCCAATCGCGAGGTAATTTGTCTACCGAACATGGACTCTGCCGGTGATTTTCCGGAGTCATTGGGAGCTCGCCGATAGTGTAGGAGAATGCGCGCCAAACGTATTTCCAGCGAACCCGATTTGTGTGTTTCAAATCCGGAATTAAGAACATCGATGACGTCCGTAGTAGGGGAAGACACCTTCCTGAGGGTATCTTTGACAGTTCGCACTGCCCTTTCCGCGAGTCCGTTCGATGCAGGGTGATATGGAGCGGAGGTGATATGGCGAATGCCGTTTAGACGTGTAAATTCAGCGAATTCTATGCTTGCGAAGCATGGCCCGTTATCCGTGACGAGAATTGGCATGATGCCAAAACGAGCTACGAGTTCGCGCAGGTGTGACACGACAACTTGGGTAGTTTGTGACTTGGTGACGTAGACTTCTAGCCACTTTGTATGACTATCTACAAAGATTAGGAGATATTTATCTTCTATCGGACCTGCGAAATCGGCATGTACACGACCCCAGGGTGTGTTGGTAGGAGGCCATGGCCGGAATTCGCGTGGTGGCAACGCAGCATGTTCACTACAGACCTGGCAGGTCTGAGATATGCGCTCAATGTCACGATCTATATTGGGCCACCAGAATCTGGAACGTGCGGTAGCTTTCATTCTGACTGTGCCCATGTGTGAGCCGTGGAGCTCTTGTAACATTGAGGTTCGATGAATCTCTGGTATGATGACGCGGTTGCTCATCAGGTAAATGTTGTTAAAGTTTGACAGGTCGTTTCGTCTGTGGTAAAACGCTTCTAGTCCTTGTGGCAGTTTGTTTTTGTCTGGCCATCCATTTCTCAGGTATGTCCCGAGAGTTTGCAAAGTGATATCACGTTGCGTGGCCTCGTCAAGCTGGCGCACCGTTAAAGGACCCGCGTTCGTTACTTCGTTGACGACAAAGACATACTCAGCCGGGACTGGTGTTGCTGTCGCGTCGACGGGAAGCGGTAACCGGCTCATTGCATCAGCATTGGCATTAGCGGAGCCTTTACGGAACTTCAGCGTGTAAGAGTTGGCTGCTAGGATTAGCGACCAGCGTTGTAAGCGAGCCGCTGCCATTGGTGGTACCGCTTTGTGGGCTCCCAGAAGCGTGATCAAGGGTTGATGATCACTGAATAACGTGAAGTGCGTGCCGTAGAGGTAATCTTTAAATTTCTTCACCCCGAAGATGATTGCGAGCGCTTCTTTATCGAGTTGGGAGTAGTTTCTCTCAGCATGGGTGAGGCTTCTTGATGCGAATGCAATTGGTCTTTCTTGGTCGTCCCAATGGTGTGATAAAACGGCACCGATGCCTACCGGGGAAGCGTCGCATGCGAGAGATATTTTCTGTTGCGGATCGTAATGGACGAGTAACGTTGAAGACTTGAATGCGTCTTTGGCGTTCTGAAATGCTGTTTGTTGCGGAAGTTCCCATTGCCAGGGAGTGTTCTTCTGAAGCAATTCGTACAGAGGCGCGAGTTTGGTCGCGTTATTTGGAAGAAAATGTGAATAATAATTCACAAGACCAAGGAAGGAACGCAGGGTTTCTACGTTCTGCGGTGCCGGGGCATTCATAATGGCCTTTATCTTGATTTCTTGGGGCTGTATTCCGTTAGCGTCTAATCGGTGGCCCAAGAACTCTACCTCGGTCTGAAGGAAGTTACATTTTTCTTTCTTCAGCTTCAAACCATACTGCATGAATTTCGTGAGGACAGCGTCGAGGATGATGAGATGATCCTCGCGGGATCGACCACCAACTAGGGTGTCGTCCTGGAAAGGCGTGACTTGTTTGATGTCCGAAAGTACGGTTTCCATAATGCGTTGGAAGATCGCGGAGGCTGAGGCGATTCCAAACGGCAGTCGATTGAATTTAAATAGGCCCAGTGGGGTGTTAATGACTGTGTACTGTTTGGATTCTTCTTCTAGCTCTATCTGATTGTATGCCTCCTTTAAATCGAGCTTTGAGAAAAGTTGGCAACCAGCCAAAGTCGCAAAAATATCGTCAGGGCGTGGTAACGGGTACTTTTCGATATTTAATTGCGGGTTCAACTCGTTTTGAAGTCCGCACAAATGCGTAGTCCACCCTGTGGTTTTTGTACTACCACGATAGGGTATGCGTAATCAGAATAGTTGACTTTGGTGATAATACCCTCGCTCTCCATTCGTCGCAACTCAGTCGCCACGGCTTCCTGGCGGGCGTAGGGAATGGTGCGTGCCTTGCAAAATTTAGGCGTGGCCTGCTCCTTGACGTAAAGTTTGGCCTTTATCCCTTTTAGTTTACCCAGGCCTGGCGTGAATAAAGCTGCGTGTTTATCCAAGAGTTGAGTGAGCTCCGGAACGTCCGGTGATGTAATTGTACTGACGACCTCGGTGCCATCGTTAAGAGTGTGAAACGAGGGCAGAATGTCCAAAGTGGAGTATAGCCACTTACGGCCGCAAAGATTTGGTCTTGAGCGTGGACGATCAACAACGGTAACGTGGCCTGTCGACCCCGAAACGTGACGGTGACGAGTGATTGGCCCTTTATTTCGATGTTGTTGCCCGTGTAAGACTGCAACTGCAGTGGGAACGGCGTGATAGGAGCTCTTGATCCAAGCGCGTCAAAATCTTTTTCATTGATCATCGTAAACCCAGAGCCATTATCGATTTCAAACTCTATTTTGGTCTCATTGACATCCAAGGTGACGCGTTCTGGAGGCGGTACCTCCTCGTCGCCTGGCGCGACGTTGGCTACTGTAGGTATAGCAGCTTGGGGAACTGCAGCTGACAGCGGCGATGCGTCGATGTGATAGACTTCGGGTGAGTAATCGTCATTAGGAATTAGCGCTGGATTACCTGGATTACTGTCGATGTAGTGGGAGCGCTGATGAGATCGTTGTGTGGTCTGATCAGGAGGGTTCAAACAAGCCTTAGCTATGTGTCCTTTGCGATGACATCGGAGACATGTTGCGTCAATGTAAGGGCAAGCTGGACCCTTGTGGCCATCATTTGAACATCGTAAACACCGACTGAAATCAGGTTTAGGCTTTACCGGAGTGTGTTTCTCGGCAGTGTTCTGTGGACGCGACTGTGGTCGTTTATGACGTCCTTTGTTAGGTTTTCCGTTGTGTTGATGTGCCGGAGGTTTTCCGTTAATATGATGCACCTCTGAAGCTGCCCCTCTGGTCAAATCTTCCGTTTTCATTTCACCCAAACATCGTTTTGCATTTTCCATCGCCGTCAGGATAGTGGTAGCTCTTGCTAGCGTAACCGACTTCTTTTCTTCTTCTTCGGCAATTAACTTTTGTTGCATTGTGTCATTGTTAATTCCGAAGATGAGCTTATCTACGATCATTTCTTCGCGATTCGTGAATTCGCAGTGTTCTGTAAGAGATTGAAGCGCAGCGATAAAAGCTTCGACGGTTTCTCCATTCTGACGATTACGGCGATAGAATCTCAGGCGGGCAATGCAACGTAACGGCTTAGGGTTGAAGTGAGTGTTCAGTGTATCTACCAACTGGGCATAAGTCTTGGAAGCTACCGTAGCTGGACGGATTCGATCCCGCAAAAGAGTGTAAGTGTCTGGACTAAGGACAGTTTGTAGGATCGCGCGTTTCGTTTCCGCTTCTACTATAGAGTTGGCCAAGAAATAGGCATTCAAGCGCTCCGAATACTGGGACCATGATTCCGTCTTGTTATCAAATATGTTTAGCTTACCAAACAGTGCCATTGTGTTTGTTTGTGAGTGCTAGTCCCGTTATGAAGGTGGTGTGTGAGTGATGAATCACAAAAATACTTGTGTAGACGTCGAGTTAATGTAATTGTTTATTACAAAAGGCTGTAACATGTGGGCTACAGGCCAGTATCTTGACGATGGAAATCGATTTTCGTAACGTGATTCGTATATCGTTGGGTCGGTATTTTTCGCTATTTGTTGCGCGTATACACGTGGTTGTGAATAGTCTGGGTCGGTATTTTTCGCTATTTATTGCGCGTATACACGTTGTCTCCAAACTTGCGATGGTTCTTTCCTTTGTGCTATTGTTGGGTGGTTAAGCCTTGGCTAATACTGGTTCGATTATAGCGTGGATTTCCGTGTTGAAAGTGTCTTACTTTAATACGTAATAGGAAATTCACATCCCATCTCCGTCGCCATTTTTGTTGTGTTCTTGTAATAATTGTGAGACGTGGTTCTACTAATTTACTAAGTTTAATCAACAATAAAAAGGTAAACAATATTAAGGAATGTGTACATCGACTTTCACACTCGGCGTCTCTCCGAGAAGTCCCGATCTCTAAAATCCCCAATCCCGACTTTCTTACATACAAAAAGCCTGACGTCATGTTAAGCATGTGTCGTCTTCTAGCGGCGGTTATAGGAACTATTGTATTTGATTTGTTGTTTGTTACTGAATATAACAAAACATGTTTTCGGATAGTCCGGTGCTTGAAGCTTAGCATGATGCCGTATGGTGGCGGCAAGCAGAAAGGGGCTACAGCTGAGACCAAACAATACTCTTGCAAATCGCCAGACTTTGATGTTTTCATGGTTGTCCATTTGATCCAAATCTTTTATCCAAAGGAATCGAACGAAATCCCGTTCTTCCGGTGCTATTGAAATTTGCAAGAACGCCTTTTGCATATCTGCGGTTATAGCAACTCGATATGTCCTAAATTTTAGGAGTATGTGATAGAGATCCGGGTTTAGGTTTGGTCCGGATTCGAGATAGTCGTTTAACGAAGCGGAATCGTTTTCTCTGGCTGATCCGTCAAATACTGGTCTGATTTTGGTTGTTATCCTATCTTTAACCACGGGATAATGTGGCAAATAAAATAGTTCGTTTTCCGGTTTATTGATCTCGGGGTCTGGTACTTCTTCTATTACACCTTGATCAGCGTATTCGCGAAGGATTCCGTCGTATTCTTCTAGCAGTTATCTGTTGGAATGCAAACGGCGTAGCAAACCTTTGAGACGTTTTCTTGCCATGTGGTAAGTATCTGGTAAAACGCGCTCAGTTTTCTTCCAAGGGAATTTTACCTCGTACCGACCGTTTACCATTCGTAGACTGTCTTGGAACTCGTTCATCATTTCTTTATGGCCTTCATGTTCTGTTTCTTCTTCTTTATTCCTATTATGTCTAGTTCCCAGAGGACCTTGAGCTCTTTTCCGACCACTTCTATCTCTGCAGTCGTCACGAAATTGACTGCTACTTCACTGCCTTTGACTGTTCGGTCTTGTTCGGGTTCAAGCAGTACCCATCCAAATTTACTTTCGTGCGCCACAAGCGAGTCTGATAATCTTAAATACCGTCCAGTCAGAGCGCGCCAATAGAAATCCGCTCCAATCAGCAGATCAATTTTCTGTTCTTCTTTTAAATCAGATCTGGGATAATCGCCTAAGTTCAAACCTCTATTCTCCATCGTTTTTCTTATAGTTTTTCCTGGAACTTGAAGCCGTGCTCTACTAATCTCTGGAACTTCGACCGCGCTCATATGCAATGTTTGTTCATCAAACAAGCTTTTCAGAATTAATTTGACTCTTTTACTGATCACCTGGGTTGGGGATCCTCCCAAGAAGACGTTAACATTTAACTGCTCTTCTCCTTCCTGTTCTAGTTCTAGTTTCTCAGATAGATCTTTTGAAATATAAGATCTATGTGCGGCGCTATCGAATAAACATCGAATTGTTTTTGATCCAGCAATTCCACAAACAGTTATATTTGCTGTTTGGAGTAAAAGCGATTCCGATTCTTCTTCTTTTTCAGCCACTACAGTGGTTGTCGTTTCAATCCTTTGTTTCGGTTCGGTTTCTTCTCTAGTATAGGCTTCTTTTGGTTCCTCTCTTCTCTGATCACGAGGTGTTCTCTTTTCTGAATCTTGGCAAAGAGAAGAGTGATGTCTTCGGTCGCAGAACTTGCAAGGTATATCTTCTTTACAATACTTCGCGAGATGTCCCGGCTTCATACAGATATAGCAGCGTCCTTGTTTTCGTAGGATGTCCCTTTTCTTCTCCACATTAAGAGTTTTACATTCTTCAAAGGTATGATTTGTTCTTCGACAGAAAAGACATCTTGTTTGAGATACACTCGTCAAGGCTGTCGTGGAAAATGGTTTTGGTCTATATTCGACTTGACTGCGACGTTGAGGAGCTCTGGCTTCTGAATAGTGAGGTTTTGTTGCGGTTCCTCCGTCATGAGCGTTTGTAGTGTAAGCGCTTACTCGTTCTCTAGCCTCTACTTCTTCGATTATGACTGTCAAGAGCTCTTTAATGTCCCATTCCTGTCACAGTCTCTTCTTCTGCTATACTCCAAGGTAACTTCCAGCGGAAGTAATTTCAAAATCAGAGGACACAATACTGGTCCATAGTATTGAAAATGGGTTCCCAAGGATTCCAATGACGTCACTTCTACTTCGCAGCGGTCATATAAATTTCTAAGACCGACGATATCGTTGGCCTTCTTTACTGGATCCAAGGAAAATAAATTCTCAATATGACCGTTTATTAACGCGTCCTTCCTTCCAAAACGTCGTTTAAGTAATCGAATTGCCTCGTTATAATTTTCTTCTGTTGCATCTAATTTTGAAATTGAGCTAGCAGCTGATCCTGCTAAAAACGATCGAAGGTACCCGAGTTTATGGGTAGCTGGCATAGGGGTATTGTGGATGGCCACTTCGTATCTAGACCAAAAATCCATCCATTTCGATAAATCTCCAGAGTACTTTTCTATTCTTAGCTCTGGCAGCTTCATCCCAAACCAGTTTTGAGGTGAAGGCGGTGGGAGATAACCACTAGTCATCGCTGTTAGTTGTTGGGGTGGGTGAAGAGAGCTAGCATGCGCGGCGCTCGTACCAGCCTGTGTCGTTGTCAAACCGGTCGTGGGGTTTGGTCCCCCTCCTGTTGTTACCCCTTGCAACGTCGCTGTAGATTGAAAAGTATGCGGTCCTGGCATACCAAGATTCCCCACTATAGGTTGTAAGAGCGGTTGGCTAGTTGGGGGTGGTCCCATAGGGGTAAAATTCGGAGATTGTATAGTGGGTCCGGTCGGCGTCAAAAATGGCGACGGATGTCTCGTCTCAACTGATAAAGGGGATAGCCCTCTCGCTTGGCCTTTTCTCATCTCTTCTAGGTTCTTATTAATTTTATCCCTTATCTTCCATAATAATATCTTGGAATAATGTTCCGATGTCGCTAATTCTAACCCCAATTCCTCTAAATCTTCGGCCTCATCTTGCAAGGCGTTATCTATTTCTTCTAATTTAGTTTCTTTAACTTTTAACTCACTAAGGTTGTCCAGGAGGCTGTCCTCATCGTACGTTAAATCCGTGAGGCTGTCCTCTATTCTTGAAAGCAATTTCGTAGTCGCTTGTCGACTGATCGTTCTTCTTTGCTTTATAGCATCCCATCTTGTAGGTTTTCCTCGTTTCTGTTGCGATTCTAAACTTGTCTGTTCCGCGTCCGCCATTTTCTCGTTCTAGTACTTTTTTGGGCGTTGTCCCGTTTCTGTGGTTCGGCCACTTCATTATCTAATTCCTAATCTAGTTCTCTTCTAACTTCTAATTCTTTTCTAATTTCCCGGGTTTCGGCACCAGTGTTATAGCTCAAGGGATGTCCCGCTTTATGGGAGAGTTAATTATAAAATAAACGTAGTCGACTTTGTCTATTCCATAAGTAAAACATTCTTTATTGACGAACGCGCGAATACCGTTTACAAGTTATACATTCAGTTCGGACGAGGATGTCCTCTCTCTTTCAGTTCGCGTGGGGCTCTCCCCAAAACCTCTTCTTTCTCGAGCGGGTAGCCGCTTTCCCCTTTCAGTCCCCTAACTTCTTTCAAAACCAGTTCTATTTTTCTTTCTTTTTCTTTTTTCTTATTTTCAAATCCTTCGCGCGAAAGTCAGTTTCCACACCTTTCAAGATAACTCCTTGGTGGTTTAAAAATGGTAATGCTAAAAACAGCAAACCATTAAGGGTTTAAAAGTGGTGCATAGAAAACAGCAAAGCATTACTGGTTTAAAAGTGGTGCGTTCAAAAAACTGCAAACCATTACTGGTTTAAAAGTGGTACCTATAAAAAACTGCAAACCATTGAGGGTTCACAGTTAGAAAACAAGATTTACATAGGGTGAACAAACAGCGTAAACCTCTTTGAGTTAAAAAAGAAGCAAGAGGGTCTTCTTTCGATTTTAAAAAAACATATAATACGTATGTGCTGAATACAAACTCTTTTACTTCTGAAAAAAAAAACCTTGAAAGATAATAATGCTAGAATTTCAAAAACCTTTGAGTTCCCGAAACTTTTAAAAATTTAGCTATCCAATTAAAAATACTAATAATAAATCCCTAAAATTATGAAACGTAGAATATTTTCATACTACAACATTTGCTTTCAGATTTAGCGCGCTTACACTTTTCAAGAAACTTTATTCCTAAAATCATCTAAAACATTGCTATTGTTGACGTTTGAATACAAGTGTATGCCTCTTTAACAATTTTTGGAAATTTGGGGTATATAAAGCGCTTGATTCACAATAAATCATATATTATAAGAAAAGTCGTTACTGCGTGCATCTTTGGTGAAGCGATGGGAGTAGAAACCAAAAATTGCTTCCTGTGAACGTGTTTGCTCCAATTTTTCATGTGCGAACGCGCTGACAGGCAAGTCCGATGTAATACCTCTCCGTACCGTCATCTTCACTCGGAGAGGTAAAAAATCCAGAAACCAATTAAAAATTTAATATTAAAATTCAAGGTATTAGTATTCAAAATTAGGTTTTATGCGAAAGATGCCCATATGCAGCTTCTGGTTTATGCCAGCTCAATTTTATCCAAAAGATGACGCAATTTTTTTAAATACAAGTTTTATTGTGTGATTGACCTAAAATAACGAAAAGAGATTGTAACTCAGTGCTTCCTCCAAAGCTTTATGCAGTTGCGCTGTCATTTACATCATTGGAATTCGAAACCTTTATATACTACCGATTTCCGTATGGCGAAACAACCGGCGTATGCTTCATTTCAAACGTCAATATTAGTCAAGTCTCTCAAGAATGTTTAATTGTTCTTTCTTAAAACGATGTAATGCGCAATAAGATGAAATATTAACGAAGAAAATATATAATATTAATTACATTTATTTTGATATTTTAAGATACTCTTATTTCTAAGCTCAATTTTAATACAGATAGAGTAATAAAGTCGTCTATCTGTGTGTCTGTAAGCGTCCGTTGTTACATTAGTACACCACTTTAGCAGTTTCCCTTGTGTTGGTGTGTGAAGAAATACAACAAAATTGTAATTACCTTTTTTTCACAATATAAAGCGAAAATTTGGGAAATATGTTTCGGAAATGCGATGCCTTTACTAGTTTTGTAGCTATAAAGCTCCGTTTCATTACGTTATTTCAAGAACATCTTTTGATATTAATATTTGAAATGGGTGTTTACATTTTAGTAAAACCATACTACATTTATATATATCCAAAACGCAATTTTTGCAGTTCAAAGTAAATAAGAAAGTATTATTCAATGGCGTGTCTACCATTTATGATATATCTGTTCGGAGTACGCCGGAATGTTAACACTGAAGGCTGGATATTGTCACGTTAGAAAGAACGAGACTAAACGTTGTACGAGAATGGAAGAATTTATTAGCAAAATAATAACAAAATAAATTTACAAAATGAGTTTGAATTTTGGCGCGCGCGAGACTAACGTCGATACGTTCCTCGGCGGAGAAGTAGTTTCACGGAGCGGGGCCTTCCGGCTTTAAGATCCCCGTGAACACACTGGGTAGTCTAGGGCAAGCTTTTCAGCTTTACGTCCTAGCTCGTACCGAACCTTAGTAGGCTGGACTTTTCATTCTTAAGTTCCTACCAAGGCTTTCTCCGGAGAGAGACTGGCTGATTCCAACGGGGCTCGCGCCCTTTTATACCTGCGGTAGTTGGCGCGCGCTTTCTTTTCGGGTTTATGTTTGTTGTAACGATGTCTGTCTATTTCTTCTCGGGTTTATGGTTCTTGTAAAGTTGTCTGTCCATTTTAAGTACTAAGGTCTTGCGGGTTGGTTCTCGGGTTTATGGTTCTTGTAAAGTTGTCTGTCCATTTTAAGTACTAAGGCCTTGCGGGTTGGGTTGTGTGACAGCTCCCCCATAGAACAAAAGCCGTCCCGGCAACTAAATAAAATTAGCGACTGATGGTGACTTCATCCAAAAGGCGCCGGCGGGTGGTGGGAACATCTATGGGTGTGTTAAAACAGGGTGAGTCCTGGAGGAGTCGGGCAGCGATGGCACAAGTGAAGATTCCACTATCCGTAATGACATGGTGGTGGTCGGGAGTGTAGAGATGGGTGGTGAAGTCCAGATCTAAAATGCCGCGGAGCGCCGCTTCGGTGGCCAGATAGGGTTTAACGAGAGCCAGAATGTTGGGATGAGGCGTCGCCGTGGGATCGATGTGGCGTAGAACGTTGCGGGTGAGATCGACCAGTACGAGACTCCAGTAGTGACGGTTGAAACAAGGCATAACCAAGAATTGGTGTGTGAAGAGTTCGGGAATGGCAGACGTGAAGTGCACAGCTTGGGCAGGGGGATGACGGAACAGAAATTCTGTAAATTTAGCAGGGTACACGAAGGCGGTGTTCTCCGGCAATGCTGCAAGGCGAAGCTGCAGGTAGAAATCTACCAGCGGGGCGGTAGTTTCTGTTGGTGTGTGTAAAGCGGAGAGATCCCGAGGTGTGAGTGTAATTCCATATTTAGTGAAGCCGGACTCGAAGAAGCTCGGAAGCTCGGGGACGGAACTATTCGGCTGATGGGGTTCCTTGCGGGACGACCGGCGTTCGTCGCGGCGGTTGCGTTTTTCGATGAGACGTATGACCGTAGGGTGCAGAGGATCCGTGGCCCGTAAAGCTTTCGTTTGAGCTTGATAGAGAAGTCGGCGGCGCTGTTTCGAAGGTTTCATTGTGCGAGCTGAAGGTTATGAACTGTACAGTCCGAGCGCGAGAAGATAATGAATTTTCTTACCGGCTGGACGCGGGTGTTTTTTTTTTTTTTTTTGTTGATCTTTGGCACCTGGGACGGAATGAATGGGTTATCCGTATGAAAGCCTATGGGGGCTGCGTTTTATACGGGTAGAACAGCGAACCGCGACGGGGGGTACAACGACCCTCGTGTTGTTGCGAGATGGAGTGCAGGCGAGGTCAGGATTTGCCCGCGAAGGATCGCGAATGGCAGCTGGGGCGTCATCTGCCGAGTAATCCAAAATTTCTGGGTGTGTTTGTCTGAAAAATCGGGTCGCGGGAAATACGGTTTAAGACGCTCGACGGCCACTACGTCAAATTTCGACCCTTCGGTATTGGAGATTTCATAGTTATTAACTGCCGTCTGGCGGATTATGCGATATGGTCCAGCGTAATTATGCAATAATTTTTCCGAGAGCCCGGGGACGCGACGAGGGGTTTTCAAGAAAACCAAGTCGCCCTCATTGTAAATTTGTTCTCGGCGTGTCAGGTCGAATCGTTCTTTATCCTTCTGCTGGGCAATGCCATGCCGTGAAGCAGCCAGATCCCGAGCACGTTGCGCATATAAGATATTTTCGAAGCCAAATTGACTCCTAACGGTGGATGCTGGGAGCTCCAGGGTGGCGTCGAGACGTAAATCGGCTTCATAGCCATGCATCAAAAAGAAGGGGGTGTATTTTGTGACATCATGTATCGATGTGTTGTAAGCAAAGATCAGGAACGGTAGGAAACGATCCCAATCGCGATGGTTGCCCGAGACGTACTGGGCCATCATGTCCGCCAGGGTTTTATTAAAATGTTCCGTTTCCCGTTGGTGCGTGGGTGATAGGCTGTGGTGCGGCGGTGTTCGATGGTAAACAGTTTATTGATTTCCTCGACAAGTTTGTTTACGTTCTCTGTGCCCCGATCTGTGATGATTTCTCGCGGAGCTCCATAGTGTAGGATGACGTCTTGTGTGAGGAATTTCGCTGTTTCTTCCGCGGTGCCTCGAGGGATAGCCTTAGCTACAACCATTCGGGTGCAGTAGTCCGTGCATACTAAAATATGAACGTTACCGTCATGGGATTGTGGAAAAGGTCCTAATTTGTCTAGACCGATTCTTGCAAATGGTTTCGTGGTTGGTGGTATGGGCTGGAGAAAACCCACCGGTTTGAAAGGGTACGTTTTTTGTTTTTGACATGGGACGCAGGACTGAACGTACTGAGTCACGTGCGCCAGCATTTTCGGCCAAAAGAAACGAGACCGGATCCGCTCCCAAGTACGTTTGAGCCCGAGATGACCGGAGGTCACATCGTCGTGCAAGGCGAAAAGGATAGCTTTGCGTATTGGCTTGGGGGCGACGAGAACTAATTTAAGGTCCTCGTTTGTCCTAACCCTACGATGGAGTAGGCCGTTTACTAACTCAAAGCATCGAGCGGCCTTAATGAGTGGTCTAGGGGCCGTAAGGGGCTGATTTTCCAAGAAGTCGATTATGGGAGACGTGTATACATCCTGTCGTTGTAACGCTGGGATATCAAATTCGGTAAGGTCCAAGCCTTGGGGACAGTCAGAAGATGTCAAGAGTGTGTCATGAATTGTGGGTGCAGGTTCGTGGGGACAACGTGATAGCGCGTCGGCGTCGAGATGCTTCCGTCCGTCTTTGTACTTGATAACTGGGTTGAACTCTTGCAACGTTAGGGACCAGCGGGCTAAACGACCATTAGGATTCTTAACTGATGTAAGCCAACATAGCCCGTGATGGTCGGTAACGATGTTAAGGGCTCGTCCGTGAACGTAGGGGCGGAATTTCTGGGCACCAAAAATGATTGCCAGACATTCCCGCTCTGTTGGGCTATAATTGCGTTCGGCCGAGTTGAGGAGACGACTAGCGTAGGCAATGACGTGTTCACGCCCCTCGATACGTTGTTTAAGTATGGCCCCGACACCATACGCCGAAGCGTCGGTGTGGATTTCAAAGGATATGTGCCATTGTGGGTGTGCTACAATGGGGGCTGAAATGAGGCAATTCCGGAGATGTTGGAAAGCCTTCTCCTCGTCTGGTCCCCATCGGAAAGGAGTATCTTTTCTGGTGAGTTCGGTTAATGGTCGAGCGATGTGGGCGAAATCATGGATGAAGCGGCGATAGTACCCGGACAGGCCAAGGAATTGTTGAACCTGCTTCATAGTTCGAGGGGTACTGAACTTAGCGACGGCTTCCAGGTTGCGCGGGTCAGGTGAAATACCGTTACCGTCGATCACATGACCAAGGTATGTTATGCGTGGTTTGGCGAAGGCGCATTTGCTGGTCTTGATTTTCAGGTTTGCTTTCTCAAGGCAGGTTAGCACTTGGTCCAGGTGCCGCATGTGGGACGGGAAATCGCGTGAAAAGACGATTATATCATCCAAGTAGGCCATGGTGATTTGCCACATATGAGAGCCTAAGGTGCGGTACATGAGTCTCTGGAAAGTTGCTGGAGCATTGCAAAGACCCATGCCAAGTACGTTGAATTCGTACTGGCCGTCCGGCGTGACAAAGGCAGTCTTTTCCTTTGACGCTTCATCGAGTTCGACTTGGAAATAGCCAGATGCTAAATCCAGTGTTGTGAAAAGGGAGGCTCCAGCCAATCGATCAAGCGTGTCGTCAATTCGCGGAAGCGGGTGGACATCTTTCTTAGTGACTAGGTTCAACTTTCTCCAGTCCACACAAAAACGCCAATTTCCGTCTCTTTTTTTTGATTAGAACAACCGGTGCAGCCCAGGGACTGCAAGATTCACGGATAGACCCATTGGCGAGTAGTTTGTCGACTTCCTCTTGTACTATTTCACGTTCTTTGAGTGATTTGCGGTAAGGCTGGGAACGCACAGGGGCAGCATCTCCCGTGTGTATTTGGTGTTTAATTAGGGAGGTCCTACCTAAGTCGCCTTCATACTTGGAGAACACACTGGAGTGTCGATGTAAGAGGGACAGTATCTGCTCCCTTTGGTTCTCTGTCAAGTCTGTGCCAATGTCCAGAGAGGAGGGGAGGTCAGTTGTTTCTGTGTTAGTGTTTGGGGCGTTGGCGAGTAACTGAAGTTCAAGTATGTCGTGCGCTTTAGCGACGACCGCGCCTCGATGGACAATGATAGGGCGATGGTGAGGATTAGCCACGCGAATAAAGGCATGGTTATTTCGAAATGTTGCCAACGTTTTACAAATCAACAAACCGTAGCGTTGAAATGTAGAAGGCAGAGGTTCAATCATGAGTGGACCGGATGTCTGCAGGGCGGTCACTTCGAGGGCGATCTCTGATGACGCAGGGATGGTTACGTCATGGGTATTCCGTACCAGCTGAGAGTGATCGAATAATATATCAGGGAGCGGGAAACGTTCGTCCTGGATTGCAACAGAACGGGTTCGGAAACTGATTTCAACTTCATTGCGGTCACAAAATTCAAGCCCCAGTAAGAGATCGTAATCGAAATGCTCAACTATAAGTGCTTGAATCCGGTGTGTCGTGTCGCCCAGTAGTAAGTCCAAGGTGGTAGCACCAAGGGGTGGTATGAGTGACCCATCTGCGACACGTAGTCGGAGAGGTCCTGCAGATTTAGTCGGTAAACCCAAGTTTTGCACTAGTCTGGGGTTGATAATGTTTTTGGTACTACCCGAGTCTATGATGACGTTAATGTTCGTGTCGTTAATTTTGGCGGGTAGAGAATCTAATTTGTTGGACGGGTTCAGTAGTAGAGGGCAGACATTGGGGCTAGACGGTGGTGTACCCTCATTTAGTACCGTCGTGACCCGTTTCGCTGGTCACGAGTTTGCGGATGTGGCGAGGGACTTCTATTGCGATTCCAATTGTTTTGTGGCGACTGATTACGTCCAGTCCAATTAGAGGTTGACGCCCGATTTTGGGAAAAAGGTGACGGAGAGCGAGCGCGGTTTCCGTTGTACTCAGGTCGGTAAGGTGAATGACTTCTATTATCCTGCGGACGAGGTGTCTGGCGGCAATAGGAAGCCAGGTGATCCTGTCCCCCACAGGAGGAGCAACGATACGAAGGGCGTTGGTAGTGTGGGCTTGGGGCCCGACGGTGGGAGTCAAGTTTAAGTGTTTCCATGTCGCAACGGAGTTCGAGAATCTCCCTTCGAAGAGAAGATAGGTCGGTATCGGTTGACGTTTGCAAAAGAGCAGGGACGGAATGTTTGGCCTCCAGGTTGGTAGTTCTAGTCGCAAGCGTGGTAAGCATTTCCAGTATTTTACCCTCGGTGGAGCCAAAAGCATGAGTGGATGGAATAGTGCTTATTGTGCGTAGTTTATCCAAGAAATCAGTAGAGGAAGTGGGATTCATCAATATAACTTTTTCCTTTAGTTCAGGCAGAAGACCGTTGAGAAGGAAATTCAGTTTCTCCGATTCGAGCATGTTAGGGTTTGCCAGGGAGCATAAACTAAGGGTGCTCCGATAGTAGTGAACGGGATCGCTTCCTGGGAGTTGTCGATGGGTCATTAACTCGTTGAAAATGGCACGAGAAGTTCTACCAAACTCGTTTATGAGAGCTGTTTTCCATTGAAGCCAAGTAGTACGGGGATTGGCTGCATGGCTGCGGATTTCCGCCAAGTACCAGGGCAAAGCCGTGCCGACAAATATGGATGGCAGCAGGCTGAGTCGAGCGGCGTCGCTGGATCCGTTGGTTTTTTCCTCAAAAAGAGTGATAAAATCGTGGACGTCCTGCGTCAGGGGGTCAAATTTTGGGGTGTCTCGATAGAGATTAACAGCGTTCAGAGCTGCCGTAACCGCGGCGGAGATTTCTGCGGCTGTAGCCATGGCCGGAAATTGGAGCGGCGTTTGACGGCGACGGGTCGGCGGAGCGAGTTCCACAAATTCGGGACCGAGCTGGCGTGTTCGTCGAGAACAACGGGGCTCGTTAGGGGCGGCGTAAGAATGATATTCGATACCCCAGGAGTTTAGCGGCTCCCGGTGTAAATTTTCGTTCTCGGACGGGATAGGTGGTGACCCGGGAGGGGAATAAAATTCCGTAGCGGTAGATGTTGTAGAATCGCTCCCGTCCCATTAGACCGAATCCCGTTGGATCGAAAGTCCCATTAGACCGAATCCCATTAGATCGAATGTCCCATTGAACCGAATCCCATTGGACCGAAAACGCCAAATGAGCGGGTTAATTTTCATACTTTGGCGGGTTCTTTTTCTTAAGATTGGCATTTCAATGTCTTAAATATATTTTTTAAGCTGGTTATATTCTGAAATAAAAATCGTGTTTTTTTTTTGAACAACCACACAAAAATGTTTATGGTTATGTCTAAAATTGAATTTTTGTACGCTATATAAGGAGATGATTTTAAATGCTCAATTTTAAATCTATGTGAAACATGGAGCGGATTGCTAACAAGAGAGGCTTCTTGTATATTCATACCAGAAGTTTAATACTAAGCCTTTATTTTATCATTTGCTGCAAGAACTGCAAAAGCTACACGTAGAATGCCGATCCTTGAAGCTCGATAATGACGCTGGGAAACCTCCGAAACCAGCGAAAACAAAATTTCTTCAGTTCAACGAAAGGTACAACAATGCTGTAAAAAAATATCAAGCCGCCATTGAAAATCCCAAAGAATGTAAAATCAGTGCCGCGACGAAATTACTGGATGCCATATCATCAAATATTGTAACGGATGTTTAAAAATTTTGAATGGAATGTAACAAATATTCATAAAGGAAATAAAAATTAATAACTGGAATGATATAATTGAGACTAATTCTTTAACCTAACCTGACCTAACCTGACCTGACCTGACCTAACCTAACCTAACCTAACCTAACCTAACCTAACCTAACCTAACCTAACCTAACCTAACCTAACCTAACCTAACCGTAAGGCAGATGCAACTAATTTAGTTTATAATGACTTTAGTATGCAAACACACGAATGTTAGTATTACGAAACTTACTTTTCCTTTCGAGGATTCGATCCAGGGTCTGTCGATTGATGGTCCGATACTCTTCCACTAGGCCACGGTGAGACGGAAACCACCATTGCTTAATTAACTTTTGACGAAGAATTATAAAACACTAACAACAGATAACATTTCTGATAAAAAATTCCCAATAGACAGAAACCGCCCAACGGGCTTGATTGAGAAAAGCAATACTTAAAATTTCGATTTATTGGGAATCGGTTTAACGGGATTCGATTTATTGGGATTTCGGTTTAACGGGATTCGGCGTAATGGGACAACTCCGTAGAATCGACCGGTGAGAGAGAAACGAACTCGTGGCTCATCAGGAGGTAGAGCGTGCGGGGAACGAGGCCAGCGCCTCCACCACTTAGAAAGAACGAGACTAAACGTTGTACGTGAATGGAAGAATTTATTAGCAAAATAATAACAAAATAAATTTACAAAATGAGTTTGAATTTTGGCGCGCGCGAGACTAACGTCGATACGTTCCTCGGCGGAGAAGTAGTTTCACGGAGCGGGGCCTTTCGGCTTTAAGATCCCCGTGAACACACTGGGTAGTCTAGGGCAAGCTTTTCAGCTTTACGTCCTAGCTCGTACCGAACCTTAGTAGGCTGGACTTTTCAGTCTTAAGTTCCTACCAAGGCTTTCTCCGGAGAGAGACTGGCTGATTCCAACGGGGCTCGCGCCCTTTTATACCTGCGGTAGTTGGCGCGAGCTTTCTTTTCGAGTTTATGTTTGTTGTAACGATGTCTGTCTATTTCTTCTCGGGTTTATGGTTCTTGTAAAGTTGTCTGTCCATTTTAAGTAAAATCCCTTTATGGTTTCCAAACAAACCACTTTGGTACTGGTTTTCTGACAAAAGTGCAAAAACCCTCAAGGGTTTAATCTAAGACCATTATTTTAGGTTTGTTTGGAAACCATAAGGGATTTCTTTCCTATCCAAATAACACTATTGTTCAAACCATTTTACATCTCTAATTGTTATTCATTTCTACCTTTTTTAAACCCTTACAGGTGGTATATTCGACCTAATGTGGTACATTTCTTTTCCATTAGTGGTTAGCGTCTCAACCTTTCTCAAACCACTTACGGCATTATTCTAAGCCATTTTTAGCCATATCGTAGTATACGATAGGCTCTTAGTTTGACCCGAGCCGTCCGTAGTAGTAGTAGTAGTAGTAGTAGTGGCCGGGGTTGTCGCTTCGTTATCGTCAGATTTTAGCTTAAAAGGAACTTTATATTACCACAACCCACCCATAGGGGTTACTAGGCTCGGTTAGAGATTTAATTTTAATTAAAATTTTTTCAGGTCAGACCTGGGAACCGAACCCGGGTCTCTGGCGCAACAGGCAGACATTCAACCAACTGAACCATAGAGACTTGATAGAAACTCTTAGTTTTTTATTATTTATTCTTATCTTTAAAATGTCGGGGTGATGTGGGGTGGGGTACCTCTTAATCTGTGGGATCGGATATTTTTGAATTTTTATCTGTGGGGTCGGATACTTATGAATTTGTATGTTTGGGGTTTTTATATTTATTTTCTTTTAATGTATGTGCTAATTAAATAGATAACGATTTTCCCCGTTATGTTTGACTGGAACGTTTTGGCGGTTAATTCAAAGGTGGGTTTAGATAGAGCTAACATAGTGTTAAATGAGCGTTATGCGTTTGATAATTTTAGCATTGCTAAAGGTAATTCGAGGGGATAATCACTAAAATGCGTAATCACTATAACTAAACTTTCTCTTTCAAAAGTTTCTGGGCATAAGTCCTTGTTAGAAATTTATAAGATGCGATAAGTGTGCATCGGCATAAGTCTATGTTGTAAACTCATCGAGGGGATTATCACTAAAAACTATCTGTTCTTCGATTCGCCGGAATATTAGAATTACAGCATAAGTAAATTTATACGGTCATAATTTAATCACTGTTTAGAGTAGGGAATCGAGGGGCTATTCACTCTGATTTTATCCACGGGAAATCATTTAAACATTGAAAAAGATAGCGCTATTCACTCATTAGGGTAAGGCATAGAGGGGTTATCCACTCATTAGGGTAAGGCATAGAGGGGTTATCCACTCATTAGGGTAGAGTATAGAGGGGCTATTCACTCGTACGATATGGCTACTATTACGAGCCCTTGGGCCGTCTTGTTTGATTTTAGAACAGCATGCATGTTTAAAACCGAAATGGTGGTATATTCTACCATTAAGTGTTGTTTAAAGAACATTTTTTTTAAACCTAGAACACTGTTGTTACCTCTCCGTGTGACGTAGTCCAGGAGAGGTTCTGTAACGGCCGTGTCTGTCTGTCTGTCTGTGTGTGTGTCTGTGTGTCTGTCTGTGTGTCTGTCTGTCCGTTGTTACACCCACGTGACCGCGTTCGCAGTTTGCGTATCGGAGCAAACGTGTTCGCCATTTCCGAACTGCTTTCACAGTCACGGAAATGGCTCCTCTACTTGAGTTCTCACACCACCATCTTCTGGTCTTTGTCCATCCCACACGAACACCAGTCTGTACTTACTGGCTTCTAATCACCCCACCATCTTCTGGTCTTCGTCCATTCCACTTGGACACCAGTCTGTACATACTGGCTTCTAATCACCACCATCTTCTGCTGGTCTTTGTCCATCCCACTTGGACACCAGTCTGTACATACTGGCTCCTAAACACCACCATCCACTGGTCTTCCGTCTACTCCACATAGACACCAATCTGTATCATTGGCTTCTAACACCACCATCCACTGGTCTTCCGTCTATTCCACATAGACACCAATCTGTATCATTGGCTTCTACTCCATTATCATCGTTTGGTTTTAGGATATACGCGGCGATCAGCTAGGGTTACGAGAAACGTCTAGCCTCCCTAAGGTGGGATCGGCCACCAAAGGTTTTCGCAATCGCGCTTTTTCCTTACTATTATAATGGAAACGAATCGTATATATACCCCAAAATCTGAAGAAAGCGGGCAAGAGGGGTACCCTTCACTTTAAACGTCAATATTAGCAAAGTTTGAGATGATAATAGGTATAACTTTATTTTAAACGATTTAACTATTATTAATGTTAATTATTGAAGATTAAAATAATTAGAAATAATTATATTTATTTAATTATTAAAGATAAACCTCTCGTGCAAAGAGAGAGATTATCATTGCCTCCTATATCTACCAAGGCCCGTGCATGCGATATATTTCCTTCATTGCCTCCTATATCTTTCAAGGCCCGTGCATTGTGATATATTTCATTCATTGCCTCCTTTATCTATCAAGGCCCGTGCATTGCGATATATTTTTCAAAACAACAACAAAAATGGGAAGCTCCTCTCAGAAACATAATAATTTCTTTTCTCTGTATATGAAATGAAAATATGGATAATATTGCGCTCCTTCTTTAACGGTATGAATCCTTGCCTGTCTATTAATATTTTACGTAGGAGTAATACGTTTTTAGCGAAGTCTAGAGAGGATAAACATAAGCGAAATTGTTTCGAAAAAAATACTGCTTCCACTAATGGGTTTATACTCCTTGTTACTGTTGTATAGAGTAATCATGATAAAAGCTTAAAAAATACGAGAGGACAGACCTTTTTTATCCTCTTGTTTTATTCTTAATAAGAATATAAAACATTTATTTTTTGATGCTAAGATTGCTTTAAAAAAATCCAAACGGTTAGGCATTGGTAAAAAAGACAAATGATATTTTTCAAATCTAATGAGATAACGCCCACCTAGTTGAAAATTGGCCTTTTTTATCCGCGGGAGCCATTCTTAATGAGAATTTCGATGCTAGTAGGTTGTCAATTAAACTACCGGTATATTATTGTTGTTGGAAATTGGATATTAAGTCAAATTAAGTGGTTGTAAAGAGCCAGCAGGTTTTTGCCACTTCTTTTTGTGAGTATTTGATTTTTGTATGTAAAATGGAGGAAGATAATGTTGAGAGTAAGGATGAAATGCGGAAGCGCAAAGCGCGGGAAAGGATGAGGGCAAAAAGGTCGACGTTTTCATTGGATACTTAAGTTTATATAATCTTCTCGACACGGAGAGGTAATATTTTGGTTTTCCCAACTTGTGTTAGCTCTATTTTAAAGCTAAGTCAGTAATGCGCCGAGTAACATAATTAAAAGTTAAATTAAAATAGTTTATTAACTTGTGTTTACATATCGAGATCACGAACAGGAATGATTTTAATATTACAATTGTCTCTAGGCGTTTTTAAAATCATGACGTCATACTCTAGATAACGAAAAGCGTTTTTTATAAATTTATCAGTTGTTATCACTTATGTCTATTATTAGCCTATTATTACGCATGTCTATTGTTAGCCTATTCTAACGCTTTCATTCGGCCATCCTAATAACTTAGACTCCTGACTAAGCATGATAACAATAATAGTTTACAACAATGGAGATTTTGCTTTTATGTTTACACAGTTTGAAAATTTGGAAGAATTTAATTATCCTAACTTAAATCTTGAAATAGTCTGGTTTTCTTCGGTTTCTACCGCTTCGTCGCTGGTAATCTATTCCTTCCAATTCAGACGCTGCGTGTACTTGATCGTTGGATGAACTTGGAGTGGCTTCTTTACTAGCATTGGTTGTTACTGATGGTTCTTGGGTTATTGCGTTGACTGGTGACAATTGTCCATCAACGTTCTCTTCATCTGAAGAAGATTCGAAACCATCATGAGCGTCAAATATTTGAAACCTTTTCAGCTTATCTACTGGTGCTGTATTTCTATAGAACTTTTGTGTCCTCTGAGCTTCAGGGATGTCCTCAATTTGATATCTGTCGTAGTTAAGTGCTTTCGTCACAACGTAGGGGCCCTTGAATTTCGGATTTGTTTTTGTTGGTACTCCAGTAGCGATTGGTTCTCGCTGAACCATTACTAGATCTCCCGGTGAATATTCCGCTGCTTTGGCTCTCTTGGCATTATAGCGTAATCGCTGTTTTTCTTGGTCTATACGTATTCGATCTATCGCTTCCATTCTTCGTTTTTGGGTTTCTAGCTCAATTGGTTCTATTGAGTCGTCGTCGATTTCATTTCCCAGCGGATGTCGGGATCGAAAATTAAATAGTAGTGAGAATGGGGTTCTTAAGGTCGCTTTGTGGAACGTATTGTTCAAGCCCCATTGAACTTGCGAAAGATGGTCATCCCAATCTTTTTCATCTTGTCGTGTGCACAAACTTGCTATGGCTGGCGTTATGGTTCTATTGTACCTCTCGACCTGTCCGTTGCCACGAGGCGTTGCCGTTGCGTTCTTGATGTGTATAATCTTTGATTTCTTACACAAATCTTCAAATTCTTTACTTGTATACGATGTGCCTTGGTCCGTAATAACTCTTCTTGGTGAACCGAAAAGACCAATAATCTCTTCCAGGGATCTCCGAGCAAATGCGGCTTTTGTATTCCTAACCGGCTTCAATATTGTGAACTTCGTAAATGCATCAACAATGACGATTAAGTATGCATTTCCCTTGGTACTCTTGATAAACGGGCCTAGATGATCCATATGAATTGTATCCATTGGTACGCCCACCTTATCTATGGAATGCAAAAATCCAGGCTTTCTTCCAGACGGGTTTTTGTGATATAGACAATCCAAGCATGAAGATACGTATTGTTGAACGAATCCCTTCATTCGTGGAAACCAATAGGCATTCTTCACTCGGTCATAGGTCTTGTCTACACCAAAATGGCCAACATCGTCATGATTCCATTTTACTACTTGCCAACGAGCCTTCTTCGGAACAGCCCACAGTAACCTCTCTTGCAACTTATCGTCTGAGGATTTCCTGTACAACTTTCCATTTTTCAATACAAATTCCTCCTTCACTTGCTTATCCGCTTGAGTAAGATCAGTCTTCTTATTGAGTTGGTCGATAAGTCTCAATATTTTAGGGTCTTCTTTCTGGGCCATTACGAGCCAATCTTCGTGGGATAAGGATACGTGGCAGATTTGAAACCCCTGTACCACGTCAAGTTCTTCACAATCACCGTGCGGCGCTCGACTTAATGCATCAACGTGTGCCATACTGGAGCCGGGGCGGTGGATAACATCATAATGAAAATCCTGCAACTTTAGACACCATCGAGCGATGCGGGGTACAATATCTTTCTTCGAGATAGTGTTCCGTACGGCGTTACAGTCAGTGACAATCGTAAATTGTTTTCCTAGTAGATATACTCTGAATTTTTCAATCGACCATACTATCGCCAGAGTTTCGAGTTCATGCGAGTGATATCGGCTTTCGTCAGTATTTGTTTTCCGACTTGCGTAGTACACTGGATGCATATTTCCATCGGACCCTTCCTGCATTAATATAGCGCCAAGGCCAACTTGACTGGCATCAGTATGTAATTCCGTCTTGGCACTGTGGTCATACAAAGCCAATAATGGGCGTTCGGTGAGTTTAAGCTTGAGCGTCTCGAATGCCAATTCCTCTGTTGGTCCCCATTTCCATGCTGTTTCTTTACGTAGCAAGTCTGTTAACGGTGAGGCCAATCTTGCAAAGTTCTCGATAAAACGACGGAAGTAGCTTGACAACCCCAGAAATCGTCTGACTTCGTGAACATTCCTCGGTCTTGAAAAAGCACGGACGCATTCAATTTTGCGCGTACCCGGTCTAATGCCTTCTCCGCTAACTTCGACACCCAGGTAATCAATTTCTTCCATAAGAAAATAGCATTTCCTTTGATTCAGTGTTAATCCAGCTCTTCGGAGGACTTCCAAAATCTCCCGTAAATTTCGAATTCCTTCCGTTGCCGTTACTGATGGCAACAGTATATCGTCCATATACGCCATTGCAACCGTATACAGAAGATTTCCAAGTACAGCATTGATCATACGCTGGAAAACTGCTGGTCCGTTCTTCAGACCGAATGGCATTACTTCGAACTGGTAGTGCCCGTCCGGAGTTACACAGAGAATAAAAATGCTGTAAAATAAACACTATGGTAATGGCAATAGCGTATGCCATCAAGATGATGTTAATTTAATTGCACATCCTCCCTGTTTTTAATACCGTCAACAATACTGTTTTTCTAAACAGTGGAACTAACTATTTTAAGTATTAATTGTTCGTGTATTCAGGGGTGTTCGTAGTTTTTAAAATAACCGCTTCAGAGGTTGTTTCAAAGACAGTCTTAACCGTTGATTATATTGTAGGGGTCAATGAAAAAACCAGCACTATATGCTGTTTTACTACCAATAAATCACAGTTACATGAAATTTCTGCTGCTGTAAAACTAACAGCAAAATTTGTGGTTTTAAACTCACTAAGCACTGTGGATTAAAGCGTAGGATCGGATATTTTTGAATTTTTATCTGTGGGGTCGGATACTTATGAATTTGTATGTTTGGGGTTTTTATATTTATTTTCTTTTAATGTATGTGCTAATTAAATAGATAACGATTTTCCCCGTTATGTTTGACTGGAACGTTTTGGCGGTTAATTCAAAGGTGGGTTTAGATAGAGCTAACATAGTGTTAAATGAGCGTTATGCGTTTGATAATTTTAGCATTGCTAAAGGTAATTCGAGGGGATAATCACTAAAATGCGTAATCACTATAACTAAACTTTCTCTTTCAAAAGTTTCTGGGCATAAGTCCTTGTTAGAAATTTATAAGATGCGATAAGTGTGCATCGGCATAAGTCTATGTTGTAAACTCATCGAGGGGATTATCACTAAAAACTATCTGTTCTTCGATTCGCCGGAATATTAGAATTACAGCATAAGTAAATTTATACGGTCATAATTTAATCACTGTTTAGAGTAGGGAATCGAGGGGCTATTCACTCTGATTTTATCCACGGGAAATCATTTAAACATTGAAAAAGATAGCGCTATTCACTCATTAGGGTAAGGCATAGAGGGGTTATCCACTCATTAGGGTAAGGCATAGAGGGGTTATCCACTCATTAGGGTAGAGTATAGAGGGGCTATTCACTCGTACGATATGGCTACTATTACGAGCCCTTGGGCCGTCTTGTTTGATTTTAGAACAGCATGCATGTTGAATCCGGTGTGTCGTGTCGCCCAGTAGTAAGTCCAAGGTGGTAGCACCAAGGGGTGGTATGAGTGACCCATCTGCGACACGTAGTCGGAGAGGTCCTGCAGATTTAGTCGGTAAACCCAAGTTTTGCACTAGTCTGGGGTTGATAATGTTTTTGGTACTACCCGAGTCTATGATGACGTTAATGTTCGTGTCGTTAATTTTGGCGGGTAGAGAATCTAATTTGTTGGACGGGTTCAGTAGTAGAGGGCAGACATTGGGGCTAGACGGTGGTGTACCCTCATTTAGTACCGTCGTGACCCGTTTCGCTGGTCACGAGTTTGCGGATGTGGCGAGGGACTTCTATTGCGATTCCAATTGTTTTGTGGCGACTGATTACGTCCAGTCCAATTAGAGGTTGACGCCCGATTTTGGGAAAAAGGTGACGGAGAGCGAGCGCGGTTTCCGTTGTACTCAGGTCGGTAAGGTGAATGACTTCTATTATCCTGCGGACGAGGTGTCTGGCGGCAATAGGAAGCCAGGTGATCCTGTCCCCCACAGGAGGAGCAACGATACGAAGGGCGTTGGTAGTGTGGGCTTGGGGCCCGACGGTGGGAGTCAAGTTTAAGTGTTTCCATGTCGCAACGGAGTTCGAGAATCTCCCTTCGAAGAGAAGATAGGTCGGTATCGGTTGACGTTTGCAAAAGAGCAGGGACGGAATGTTTGGCCTCCAGGTTGGTAGTTCTAGTCGCAAGCGTGGTAAGCATTTCCAGTATTTTACCCTCGGTGGAGCCAAAAGCATGAGTGGATGGAATAGTGCTTATTGTGCGTAGTTTATCCAAGAAATCAGTAGAGGAAGTGGGATTCATCAATATAACTTTTTCCTTTAGTTCAGGCAGAAGACCGTTGAGAAGGAAATTCAGTTTCTCCGATTCGAGCATGTTAGGGTTTGCCAGGGAGCATAAACTAAGGGTGCTCCGATAGTAGTGAACGGGATCGCTTCCTGGGAGTTGTCGATGGGTCATTAACTCGTTGAAAATGGCACGAGAAGTTCTACCAAACTCGTTTATGAGAGCTGTTTTCCATTGAAGCCAAGTAGTACGGGGATTGGCTGCATGGCTGCGGATTTCCGCCAAGTACCAGGGCAAAGCCGTGCCGACAAATATGGATGGCAGCAGGCCGAGTCGAGCGGCGTCGCTGGATCCGTTGGTTTTTTCCTCAAAAAGAGTGATAAAATCGTGGACGTCCTGCGTCAGGGGGTCAAATTTTGGGGTGTCTCGATAGAGATTAACAGCGTTCAGAGCTGCCGTAACCGCGGCGGAGATTTCTGCGGCTGTAGCCATGGCCGGAAATTGGAGCGGCGTTTGACGGCGACGGGTCGGCGGAGCGAGTTCCACAAATTCGGGACCGAGCTGGCGTGTTCGTCGAGAACAACGGGGCTCGTTAGGGGCGGCGTAAGAATGATATTCGATACCCCAGGAGTTTAGCGGCTCCCGGTGTAAATTTTCGTTCTCGGACGGGATAGGTGGTGACCCGGGAGGGGAATAAAATTCCGTAGCGGTAGATGTTGTAGAATCGACCGGTGAGAGAGAAACGAACTCGTGGCTCATCAGGAGGTAGAGCGTGCGGGGAACGAGGCCAGCGCCTCCACCACTTTGTCACGTTAGAAAGAACGAGACTAAACGTTGTACGTGAATGGAAGAATTTATTAGCAAAATAATAACAAAATAAATTTACAAAATGAGTTTGAATTTTGGCGCGCGCGAGACTAACGTCGATACGTTCCTCGGCGGAGAAGTAGTTTCACGGAGCGGGGCCTTTCGGCTTTAAGATCCCCGTGAACACACTGGGTAGTCTAGGGCAAGCTTTTCAGCTTTACGTCCTAGCTCGTACCGAACCTTAGTAGGCTGGACTTTTCAGTCTTAAGTTCCTACCAAGGCTTTCTCCGGAGAGAGACTGGCTGATTCCAACGGGGCTCGCGCCCTTTTATACCTGCGGTAGTTGGCGCGAGCTTTCTTTTCGAGTTTATGTTTGTTGTAACGATGTCTGTCTATTTCTTCTCGGGTTTATGGTTCTTGTAAAGTTGTCTGTCCATTTTAAGTACTAAGGTCTTGCGGGTTGGTTCTCGGGTTTATGGTTCTTGTAAAGTTGTCTGTCCATTTTAAGTACTAGGGTCTTGCGGGTTGGGTTGTGTGACAATATGAGTCCAATTTAGAGCGTGGTTTGATTAAAAGCCCGCGAGGTCTGAATAAGTACACGTGGGGGGTTAGAATAAGAACACGTGGGGGGGGGTAGAATAAGAACATGTAGAGGGTAGAATAAAAACACGTGGGGGGTAGAATAAGAACATGTGGGGGGAGAATAAGAACACGTGGGGGTAGATTAAGGACACGTGGGGGGTAGAATAAGAACACGTGGGGGGGGGGGTAGAATAAGAACACGTGGGGGGGGGGTAGAATAAGAACACGTGGGGGGGGGTTAGAATACGGACAAGCGGGGGTTAGAATAAAAACACGTGGGGTTTGAATGAAAACCCTAGGGGTTTGAATAAGGAGGCGTGGGGTTTAGCGGAGTTTTCAAACGGGGAAATTTTGAAGTGTCCCCAAAAGGTTTCAAGTGAACCCCTTTATTTCAACAGTGTTCTAGGTTTAAAAAAAATGTTCTTTAAACAACACTTAATGGTAGAATATACCACCATTTCGGTTTTAAACATGTCTGTTCTAAAATCAAAAAAATGGCTTAGAATAATGCCGTAAGTGGTTTGAGAAAGGTTGAGACCCTAACCACTAATGGAAAAGAAATGTACCACATTAGGTCGAATATACCACCTGTAAGGGTTTAAAAACGGTAGAAATGAATAACAATTAGAGATGTAAAATGGTTTGAACAATAGTGTTATTTGGATAGGAAAAAATCCCTTTATGGTTTCCAAACAAACCACTTTGGTACTGGTTTTCTGACAAAAGTGCAAAAACCCTCAAGGGTTTAATCTAAGACCATTATTTTAGGTTTGTTTGGAAACCATAAGGGATTTCTTTCCTATCCAAATAACACTATTGTTCAAACCATTTTACATCTCTAATTGTTATTCATTTCTACCGTTTTTAAACCCTTACAGGTGGTATATTCGACCTAATGTGGTACATTTCTTTTCCATTAGTGGTTAGCGTCTCAACCTTTCTCAAACCACTTACGGCATTATTCTAAGCCATTTTTAGCCATATCGTAGTATACGATAGGCTCTTAGTTTGACCCGAGCCGTCCGTAGTAGTAGTAGTAGTAGTAGTAGTGGCCGGGGTTGTCGCTTCGTTATCGTCAGATTTTAGCTTAAAAGGAACTTTATATTACCACAACCCACCCATAGGGGTTACTAGGCTCGGTTAGAGATTTAATTTTAATTAAAATTTTTTCAGGTCAGACCTGGGAACCGAACCCGGGTCTCTGGCGCAACAGGCAGACATTCAACCAACTGAACCATAGAGACTTGATAGAAACTCTTAGTTTTTTATTATTTATTCTTATCTTTAAAATGTCGGGGTGATGTGGGGTGGGGTACCTCTTAATCTGTGGGATCGGATATTTTTGAATTTTTATCTGTGGGGTCGGATACTTATGAATTTGTATGTTTGGGGTTTTTATATTTATTTTCTTTTAATGTATGTGCTAATTAAATAGATAACGATTTTCCCCGTTATGTTTGACTGGAACGTTTTGGCGGTTAATTCAAAGGTGGGTTTAGATAGAGCTAACATAGTGTTAAATGAGCGTTATGCGTTTGATAATTTTAGCATTGCTAAAGGTAATTCGAGGGGATAATCACTAAAATGCGTAATCACTATAACTAAACTTTCTCTTTCAAAAGTTTCTGGGCATAAGTCCTTGTTAGAAATTTATAAGATGCGATAAGTGTGCATCGGCATAAGTCTATGTTGTAAACTCATCGAGGGGATTATCACTAAAAACTATCTGTTCTTCGATTCGCCGGAATATTAGAATTACAGCATAAGTAAATTTATACGGTCATAATTTAATCACTGTTTAGAGTAGGGAATCGAGGGGCTATTCACTCTGATTTTATCCACGGGAAATCATTTAAACATTGAAAAAGATAGCGCTATTCACTCATTAGGGTAAGGCATAGAGGGGTTATCCACTCATTAGGGTAAGGCATAGAGGGGTTATCCACTCATTAGGGTAGAGTATAGAGGGGCTATTCACTCGTACGATATGGCTACTATTACGAGCCCTTGGGCCGTCTTGTTTGATTTTAGAACAGCATGCATGTTTAAAACCGAAATGGTGGTATATTCTACCATTAAGTGTTGTTTAAAGAACATTTTTTTTAAACCTAGAACACTGTTGTTACCTCTCCGTGTGACGTAGTCCAGGAGAGGTTCTGTAACGGCCGTGTCTGTCTGTCTGTCTGTGTGTGTGTCTGTGTGTCTGTCTGTGTGTCTGTCTGTCCGTTGTTACACCCACGTGACCGCGTTCGCAGTTTGCGTATCGGAGCAAACGTGTTCGCCATTTCCGAACTGCTTTCACAGTCACGGAAATGGCTCCTCTACTTGAGTTCTCACACCACCATCTTCTGGTCTTTGTCCATCCCACACGAACACCAGTCTGTACTTACTGGCTTCTAATCACCCCACTATCTTCTGGTCTTCGTCCATTCCACTTGGACACCAGTCTGTACATACTGGCTTCTAATCACCACCATCTTCTGCTGGTCTTTGTCCATCCCACTTGGACACCAGTCTGTACATACTGGCTCCTAAACACCACCATCCACTGGTCTTCCGTCTACTCCACATAGACACCAATCTGTATCATTGGCTTCTAACACCACCATCCACTGGTCTTCCGTCTATTCCACATAGACACCAATCTGTATCATTGGCTTCTACTCCATTATCATCGTTTGGTTTTAGGATATACGCGGCGATCAGCTAGGGTTACGAGAAACGTCTAGCCTCCCTAAGGTGGGATCGGCCACCAAAGGTTTTCGCAATCGCGCTTTTTCCTTACTATTATAATGGAAACGAATCGTATATATACCCCAAAATCTGAAGAAAGCGGGCAAGAGGGGTACCCTTCACTTTAAACGTCAATATTAGCAAAGTTTGAGATGATAATAGGTATAACTTTATTTTAAACGATTTAACTATTATTAATGTTAATTATTGAAGATTAAAATAATTAGAAATAATTATATTTATTTAATTATTAAAGATAAACCTCTCGTGCAAAGAGAGAGATTATCATTGCCTCCTATATCTACCAAGGCCCGTGCATGCGATATATTTCCTTCATTGCCTCCTATATCTTTCAAGGCCCGTGCATTGTGATATATTTCATTCATTGCCTCCTTTATCTATCAAGGCCCGTGCATTGCGATATATTTTTCAAAACAACAACAAAAATGGGAAGCTCCTCTCAGAAACATAATAATTTCTTTTCTCTGTATATGAAATGAAAATATGGATAATATTGCGCTCCTTCTTTAACGGTATGAATCCTTGCCTGTCTATTAATATTTTACGTAGGAGTAATACGTTTTTAGCGAAGTCTAGAGAGGATAAACATAAGCGAAATTGTTTCGAAAAAAATACTGCTTCCACTAATGGGTTTATACTCCTTGTTACTGTTGTATAGAGTAATCATGATAAAAGCTTAAAAAATACGAGAGGACAGACCTTTTTTATCCTCTTGTTTTATTCTTAATAAGAATATAAAACATTTATTTTTTGATGCTAAGATTGCTTTAAAAAAATCCAAACGGTTAGGCATTGGTAAAAAAGACAAATGATATTTTTCAAATCTAATGAGATAACGCCCACCTAGTTGAAAATTGGCCTTTTTTATCCGCGGGAGCCATTCTTAATGAGAATTTCGATGCTAGTAGGTTGTCAATTAAACTACCGGTATATTATTGTTGTTGGAAATTGGATATTAAGTCAAATTAAGTGGTTGTAAAGAGCCAGCAGGTTTTTGCCACTTCTTTTTGTGAGTATTTGATTTTTGTATGTAAAATGGAGGAAGATAATGTTGAGAGTAAGGATGAAATGCGGAAGCGCAAAGCGCGGGAAAGGATGAGGGCAAAAAGGTCGACGTTTTCATTGGATACTTAAGTTTATATAATCTTCTCGACACGGAGAGGTAATATTTTGGTTTTCCCAACTTGTGTTAGCTCTATTTTAAAGCTAAGTCAGTAATGCGCCGAGTAACATAATTAAAAGTTAAATTAAAATAGTTTATTAACTTGTGTTTACATATCGAGATCACGAACAGGAATGATTTTAATATTACAATTGTCTCTAGGCGTTTTTAAAATCATGACGTCATACTCTAGATAACGAAAAGCGTTTTTTATAAATTTATCAGTTGTTATCACTTATGTCTATTATTAGCCTATTATTACGCATGTCTATTGTTAGCCTATTCTAACGCTTTCATTCGGCCATCCTAATAACTTAGACTCCTGACTAAGCATGATAACAATAATAGTTTACAACAATGGAGATTTTGCTTTTATGTTTACACAGTTTGAAAATTTGGAAGAATTTAATTATCCTAACTTAAATCTTGAAATAGTCTGGTTTTCTTCGGTTTCTACCGCTTCGTCGCTGGTAATCTATTCCTTCCAATTCAGACGCTGCGTGTACTTGATCGTTGGATGAACTTGGAGTGGCTTCTTTACTAGCATTGGTTGTTACTGATGGTTCTTGGGTTATTGCGTTGACTGGTGACAATTGTCCATCAACGTTCTCTTCATCTGAAGAAGATTCGAAACCATCATGAGCGTCAAATATTTGAAACCTTTTCAGCTTATCTACTGGTGCTGTATTTCTATAGAACTTTTGTGTCCTCTGAGCTTCAGGGATGTCCTCAATTTGATATCTGTCGTAGTTAAGTGCTTTCGTCACAACGTAGGGGCCCTTGAATTTCGGATTTGTTTTTGTTGGTACTCCAGTAGCGATTGGTTCTCGCTGAACCATTACTAGATCTCCCGGTGAATATTCCGCTGCTTTGGCTCTCTTGGCATTATAGCGTAATCGCTGTTTTTCTTGGTCTATACGTATTCGATCTATCGCTTCCATTCTTCGTTTTTGGGTTTCTAGCTCAATTGGTTCTATTGAGTCGTCGTCGATTTCATTTCCCAGCGGATGTCGGGATCGAAAATTAAATAGTAGTGAGAATGGGGTTCTTAAGGTCGCTTTGTGGAACGTATTGTTCAAGCCCCATTGAACTTGCGAAAGATGGTCATCCCAATCTTTTTCATCTTGTCGTGTGCACAAACTTGCTATGGCTGGCGTTATGGTTCTATTGTACCTCTCGACCTGTCCGTTGCCACGAGGCGTTGCCGTTGCGTTCTTGATGTGTATAATCTTTGATTTCTTACACAAATCTTCAAATTCTTTACTTGTATACGATGTGCCTTGGTCCGTAATAACTCTTCTTGGTGAACCGAAAAGACCAATAATCTCTTCCAGGGATCTCCGAGCAAATGCGGCTTTTGTATTCCTAACCGGCTTCAATATTGTGAACTTCGTAAATGCATCAACAATGACGATTAAGTATGCATTTCCCTTGGTACTCTTGATAAACGGGCCTAGATGATCCATATGAATTGTATCCATTGGTACGCCCACCTTATCTATGGAATGCAAAAATCCAGGCTTTCTTCCAGACGGGTTTTTGTGATATAGACAATCCAAGCATGAAGATACGTATTGTTGAACGAATCCCTTCATTCGTGGAAACCAATAGGCATTCTTCACTCGGTCATAGGTCTTGTCTACACCAAAATGGCCAACATCGTCATGATTCCATTTTACTACTTGCCAACGAGCCTTCTTCGGAACAGCCCACAGTAACCTCTCTTGCAACTTATCGTCTGAGGATTTCCTGTACAACTTTCCATTTTTCAATACAAATTCCTCCTTCACTTGCTTATCCGCTTGAGTAAGATCAGTCTTCTTATTGAGTTGGTCGATAAGTCTCAATATTTTAGGGTCTTCTTTCTGGGCCATTACGAGCCAATCTTCGTGGGATAAGGATACGTGGCAGATTTGAAACCCCTGTACCACGTCAAGTTCTTCACAATCACCGTGCGGCGCTCGACTTAATGCATCAACGTGTGCCATACTGGAGCCGGGGCGGTGGATAACATCATAATGAAAATCCTGCAACTTTAGACACCATCGAGCGATGCGGGGTACAATATCTTTCTTCGAGATAGTGTTCCGTACGGCGTTACAGTCAGTGACAATCGTAAATTGTTTTCCTAGTAGATATACTCTGAATTTTTCAATCGACCATACTATCGCCAGAGTTTCGAGTTCATGCGAGTGATATCGGCTTTCGTCAGTATTTGTTTTCCGACTTGCGTAGTACACTGGATGCATATTTCCATCGGACCCTTCCTGCATTAATATAGCGCCAAGGCCAACTTGACTGGCATCAGTATGTAATTCCGTCTTGGCACTGTGGTCATACAAAGCCAATAATGGGCGTTCGGTGAGTTTAAGCTTGAGCGTCTCGAATGCCAATTCCTCTGTTGGTCCCCATTTCCATGCTGTTTCTTTACGTAGCAAGTCTGTTAACGGTGAGGCCAATCTTGCAAAGTTCTCGATAAAACGACGGAAGTAGCTTGACAACCCCAGAAATCGTCTGACTTCGTGAACATTCCTCGGTCTTGAAAAAGCACGGACGCATTCAATTTTGCGCGTACCCGGTCTAATGCCTTCTCCGCTAACTTCGACACCCAGGTAATCAATTTCTTCCATAAGAAAATAGCATTTCCTTTGATTCAGTGTTAATCCAGCTCTTCGGAGGACTTCCAAAATCTCCCGTAAATTTCGAATTCCTTCCGTTGCCGTTACTGATGGCAACAGTATATCGTCCATATACGCCATTGCAACCGTATACAGAAGATTTCCAAGTACAGCATTGATCATACGCTGGAAAACTGCTGGTCCGTTCTTCAGACCGAATGGCATTACTTCGAACTGGTAGTGCCCGTCCGGAGTTATCGCTGTCTTCTCTTTTGATGCTTCGTCGAGTGGAATTTGATAATATCCAGACGCGAGGTCCAAACTTGTGAAATATTTGTTGCCTTGTAATCGTTCAATCTGGTTTTCAATGCGAGGAAGAGGATACGAGTCTCGTTTTGTAATTCGGTTAAGAGCTCGGTAATCGACGCAAAGTCTCTCGTCGCCAGTTTTTTTCTTGACGATTAATATTGGACTTGCAAATGGTGATACGGAGTCGACGATAATCCCTGCAGCCTTTAATTCGTTGATCTTGCTCGAAACCTTTTGTCTCTCCGAGAAGGATAGTCGATATGGGCGGAAGGTCACCGGTTGCTCAGAACTTAGTTCTAATTCCATCTTAGTACTATTTGTACGTCCTATGCTCGAAATGTCCTCCGCAAAGCAATCATGATACTCGTTTAGTAATTCAATCAAGCTCTCCTTGTCATCTTGGGATACATTAGGTCCGATGTTGACATCTCCAACCACGATAGGGTTACCACGCTTAACGTCCAATTGCAAAATCTCGTTCGTCAAAGGTTCGGCCAATGTACAGACTTCGGCTCTCGCTATCCTTTGGCCATTCTTGAACTTCAGTTCCCGCTCGGATACATTGAGTACCGGAATTGTAGTTTTGCCATGTTCGTCGACTGATATAACACTTCGTGGTATGCAATGCTCATAACCCAAACCGCATCGCATCTGCATGTCTACGAAAAGGTCGGACTTCCTCGTTCCTTCCTCTCCTACGTGAACATCAATGAACCCAATGTACTGAGTTGGTATAACAGTCGCCTCTTTAGCCCAAAGATTAATTGCCTTCTCGGGTAGCGTCGGAATTTGAATGTTCTGGAGACAGTTATCTTCCTGATCTGCATCATATGGTTCTTCAAAGATTCGAATTGTATTCTTCCTCCTAATTATCGTAATGTGTGGTTTCTCGCTAAAGGGCTGGCCCACTAGCATCGGTATTTCTTGAGCGTGGTCTGGTACAATGAGGACTTCTACTATAGTTTCAGCCTGATCGAGTTTCACTTTACCCGTGAAAGTTCCCAAAACCTTTGTTACGCCTGCCCCATATCCTTCGATGGTTACTCCTATTGGTGCCGGTTTATATTTAAGTCCTGCATTGTCAGCATCGATTTTACGAATTGTCACGCATTTGCTTCCAAGATCTAAGTAGGACTTCATTGGTTTTCCGTCTATGGTTCCATCCATGAAGTATTTCAGATTGGTATCTTCATTTCGCTTCGAGTCTAGATGATGAACTGTCTTCGTTTTAGTTCTTAATGATGGACAATCCTTTACTTCATGTCCTGTCTTGTGACATTCTGTGCAGCGTTCTCTTTCCTGTGGTTGTGAACAATTCTTCGAAATGTGACCATAGTTCTTACAGTTGAAGCACAGGGGTTCACCCTTCTCGTTATATCTAGGTTTCCGCTTAGTCTTCTTTGTCTGCTCCTCGCTGTTGTAATTTTTACTGCTATTTCCAGTATGACCGCTAGGATGGTTATTCGCAATTCGTGACCTATCCTTCCGGTTTGATTCCCATGTAGAACCCGGTTGACTTTCTCTCAATAAGCCCATTCGTTCTTCCATTAACTTGACGTATTTCAAGAACTCTTGGGGTGACGCGTAGTCTCGAGTACTTAATGACATTATAAGTTGCTTGTCGCGTAGACCAGTTATCAAGTAGTCTATCATTGCCGAGTCCGAAATTCCAGCCAAACGAGCCTTCGTCATCTTATCGTGGCAATATGCTTCTACCGATTCGTTGCGTTGTTTAACGCGCGCTTCCATTTCGCGATAAAGTCTCTGAGTTCCTTTTACTACGGGAAACCATTCCACCAACAACGCCTTCCACTCATCCCAAGAATGATTGACGCTTGATAGTCCTTCATACCAGATGCGAGCCGTTCCCTTGAGTTTGGATACTGCGTGGCTAACAATAACTCTGTCTGACCAATTATAGGCCGCCGCGGTCTCATCAACCTTCTTAATCCATAGATCAACTGTCTGGTGTGGAGACGTTGAAGGGTCGAAGTCTGGTATTAACTTTCCTGTATCGCCCCAGTGATGGTGTTCTGTAGGAGTAGCCGCCGGTGGTTGGTTATTCACCTGATTCGCTTGGTTGTTTTGAGCAGTGATAAGCTGTTGTTGAAACTGTACTTGAACTTGTGTCATTGCAGAAAGTGCTTGCTGTACCGCTGTAGCAACCGCATTCTTAATTGCATCCTCAAGTCCCGTAAGGGGGGCCGCCGCTGCCGCTCCCTGCGTGTTTTGATTCGTATCGGTCATTGTTCGCCGCGAATCTTCGTTGGGACCTTTACGATTTACGCCGAAATTATCGTAAGGTGATTCTCTGTAAGTTTCCGTAACGTCGAAGCAGTCGCTCCCGTGGTCTCTGACTTGTTCGTTAAACGCTCGTTCCAAGTCCCTTATCCCGATATTATCGTACCTTCCTTCGTGGAGGGCGCCGTCGACAAAATTTGGGTGTAAGTATTCTTCGCGTGAATCGCTCTCGATGAATGTATGGCCACTAACTTCGTTATCTTCTACGTCAACCGACACTCCTTCAATTTCTCGTGATCTTCCGTTGGAAAAAGTGGGCTTTAATCCTTTCCCGAGTAAACGTGTGGTAGTTGGATACTTCGCTGCCGCCTTTGACCTCGCGATCTTTGATCTTGAATTTGTCGAGTAGACCTTTCTCTCACCCTTTTCCTTTAGTCGCTTGCTGAACCTTGAGGCAGAATTCGTAGCCCCGTCACTGTCCGTGGTTAACTTTTCCTTCACGAACCGTTTTCAATTACCTCGACTTCGGAACACGTTCTCGTAACTTTCGACAATATCGCGCAAAAAATAAAACATTCCGAGTTTTTTTTTTTTTTTTGTCGTTTGAGTGTCTTAAGTTCGGTCCATTGGACAACACCCCACTTCTGAATTATGTTAGCTCTATTTTAAAGCTAAGTCAGTAATGCGCCGAGTAACATAATTAAAAGTTAAATTAAAATAGTTTATTAACTTGTGTTTACATATCGAGATCACGAACAGGAATGATTTTAATATTACAATTGTCTCTAGGCGTTTTTAAAATCATGACGTCATACTCTAGATAACGAAAAGCGTTTTTTATAAATTTATCAGTTGTTATCACTTATGTCTATTATTAGCCTATTATTACGCATGTCTATTGTTAGCCTATTCTAACGCTTTCAGTTGAAATAAAGGGGTTCACTTGAAACCTTTTGGGGACACTTCAAAATTTCCCCGTTTGAAAACTCCGCTAAACCCCACGACTCCTTATTCAAACCCCTAGGGTTTTCATTCAAACCCCCGCTTGTCCGTATTCTAACCCCCCACGTGTTCTTATTCTAACCCCCAACGTGTACTTATTCAGACCTCGCGGGCTTTTAATCAAACCACGCTCTAAATTGGACTCATATCCAGCCTTCAGTGTTAACATTCTCATATCCAGCCTTCAGTGTTAACATTCCGGCGTACTCCGAACAGATATATCACAAATGGTAGACACGCCATTGAATAAGACTTTCTTATTTACTTTGAACTGCAAAAATTTGCGTTTTGGATATATATAAATGTAGTATGGTTTAACTAAAATGTAAACACCCATTTCAAATATTAATATCAAAAGATGTTCTTGAAATAACGTAATGAAACGGAGCTTTATAGCTACAAAACTAGTAAAGGCATCGCATTTCCGAAAAATATTTCCCAAATTTTCGCTTTATATTGTGAAAAAAAGGTAATTACAATTTTGTTGTATTTCTTCACACACCAACACAAGGGAAACTGCTAAAGTGGTGTACTAATGTAACAACGGACGCTTACAGACACACAGATAGACGACTTTATTACTCTTTCTGTATTAAAATTTAGCTTAGAAATAAGAGTAGTACCAAAACGTCTCTCACAGGGTGCAAAAGTGTAAGCGCGCTAAATCTGAAAGCAAATGTTGTAGTATGAAAATATTCTACGTTTCATAATTTTAGGGTGTGTATATTATTTTCTTATGAATTTATTATTAGTATTTTTAATTGGATAGCTAAATTTTTAAAAGTTTCGGGAACTCAAAGGTTTTTGAAATTCTAGCATTATTATCTTTCAAGGTTTTTTTTCAGAAGTAAAAGAGTTTGTATTCAGCACATACGTATTATATGTTTTTTTAAAATCGAAAGAAGACCCTCTTGCTTCTTTTTTAACTCAAAGAGGTTTACGCTGTTTGTTCACCCTATGTAAATCTTGTTTTCTAACTGTGAACCCTCAATGGTTTGCAGTTTTTTGAACGCACCACTTTTAAACCAGTAATGCTTTGCGGTTTTCTATGCACCACTTTTAAACCCTTAATGGTTTGCTGTTTTTAGCATTACCATTTTTAATCCACCAAGGAGTTATCTTGAAATTGACTACATTGAAACCAATGTTTTCACAGATCCCTGGCATTTCTTATTATAAACCAGAAACGGTTTATCAAAGATGTTTTAAACCAGTAATGGTTTGCTTTTTTTGAAGGCGACCCTTTTAAACCATTTGGTTGGTGCTATAAAACCCATAGTGGTTGCTGAGAAAATCATAAACCCTATATATAAACCCTTTGAGCACCATTATTTTTAACTGTGCATGTTTTGGAATATAGTGGTTCACTAAAACCCGCTCGGTAAAATAAGCTCAAGGTTATAGAGACGAGAGATTTTCTGACGCTTTATTTCACTTAAAAATACAACGGAACGCTATTGGTGGAGAGAATAAAGCCTAAAAGGAAAGCACTATTTCAGTGACTAAGCTCGCGAACCCAAAACTTTCCAGAATCCAGAGAACTCCGAGAGCGCCCCGTGCAGTAAAGTGGAATTCGCTACAATATTTATGCCTCAAGAATAATTAAAATTTTATGATGTGTCACTTTGGCCATTTAATATGAGCTTCATCCTAAGTTATGAAGCTATTAAGTACATACGTTAAGAACTCTTCGAAATTGCTAAAGAAATCATGTCATTAAAGCACTTAATGTGTTGTAAAGGGAAATGAATGCAATAGACGGCTCCGTTTTCATTCTTTGCTTTCCTATAAGCTTTACCATAAGTTTATAATGCCACACTTATGGCTTTACAAAGGCTACTTTTAGCTCCGCCCTAATGCACTAGTTCAGCTAGAATAAAGCATGGTTTTCACTTGGCGTAAATCACGACTTTTTGCCCGCCGTCAAGCGACAACCGAAAAAAAAACCTAGTTACGCTGGACAGAAATTACGTTGAGTGTGGCGATATTAGCTTTCTATTTTTTCGGCCGCGTTCAACGTTAACGCTCTGCGCGAGCCAATCAGCAATAAACTAGAGTCGTGACGTCATTTTCGACCACGCGTGTTCGGAAGAGGCCGTCCGCGGTCCGCCATCTTTTTATTTATTTCTATCCTAATCGAGTCAGTTACTAATGCAAATCCCTGAAAATGCCGAAGTTCAACGCGGAAAGGTTTATTGAAGAGTTTAGGACCAATACAAATCTGTATGATATTAGAAACAAAGATTGCAAAAAAGAAAAACAATAGATGGGCCGCAATTAGTGCAGTGTTCAGTTTATTTGTTAAGCCTTGGTTCCATTATTTGTGGCAACTACGCTAAGTGAAAACGCTATAACGCTGGGCGACAACGTAAACGACAAATCTGACCTTTGACGTCCAGCTGAAAAGTAGTTTTTTTCGGTCAAGTGAAAACCATGCTTAAGGCTACTTTTAGCTGCGCCCTAATGAACGCACGAGGCCTCCATCGTTCCTGGGTTTGGTAAGGTTAAATTGTGAGTAGGAGATTAACTAAGATGCTAGGTGTGAAATGGATCCGGCTGTTGCATTATATAAAATGTAAGGTCAAGTCAAATAATTATTTTCTGCATTTGAAGACGAACGTGGCATTCTCTAGTCGCCTTTCCAAGAGAAAGTCAATGCTAGTATCGATTCCGCCTTCTGGAGGCAGGATTTGGAATGCTTGAACAACCGCAGAAAAGTACAAGAAGACACTCATCCTACCCAGAGTCTCACCGGGACAACTGCGCTTGCCTGTAATTTAACAAAGTCCATAATTTATGATTACATGAATTTCAAGAAGATGAATACTTAGACACTAAAGTAGAAGTGTTCCGTTTCAAATATTCTAGATATTTACTTTTAGCTCTAATCTAGATCAATAACATCAAAGGGGATAAGCTATTTGTTCAACGCTACTAAACTAAGAGAACTATGAAAAATATTATTCTTCGAGAGCAACTCGACGTGAATAATTCTACTACATTCTAATTTTGAGCTTTCAGGGCAGAGAAGCAATTGCTTAAGTATATGACGCACTACATTGCGTGTATAAGCGAAAGCCAAATAGGTGAAGTGTTATCGGCTTTACGTATTAGGGTTATGTTGGCGTATAAATGCGCACCATACCTTTTGAAAAGACCAGGACATTGTTTACGAGGTGGTTTAGGCACTTCCCGTCTTGGCTCAAAAAACGTTCTGGTCGGAATCGTTCAGGGTCCCCCAAATCTTAGGATCCATATGTACCGAATGAAAAGACATGATGATACCTGTTCCTTTAGGGATGTCGTACCCAGCCAAGATATCGTCTTCCATGACACTGTAAAACAGAAAGTTCGTGAAAGATGCAATGGTAGGGTCAGTGTGTGGCTTTTATTGAGAGGTTCGTTGAACATTTCTCTCTCGCAAAATCGGCTCTAAAAGGCAACGCTACCAGAAGTTAATGACTTCTTATCCAGGATAAGAAGTCATTAACTTCTGACGCTACTCATTTGATGATAAGTGACATATTTCAAACCCGTTTTGGCTAAAAACTGCCGAATAGCAAATTTACGACTTCTTTAATAAAAAGACACTCTGTATCTTATTTCTAACAATATATAAAAATATTACTCCTTCCATGGTCACTAAATCCTTCAATCTATATCTATATAAATCAAAGTCCTGACTGACTGACTGACTGACTGACTGACTGACAGACTGACTGATAATCAACGCCCAGCCCAAACCGCTTGCCCTAGAAGGCTGAAAATTTGCAGGAACGTTACTCATAAGTAGTAGGCGCGTACTAAGAAAGATTTTTCCAATCCGACCCCATCTTAAAAAATGGCGCCCAGAAATGTAAAATATATTTTCTATGCAATTAAGTACGCGCGTTTCAACCGATTTCACAAATATTTAGTACACTGGTTTGCTTTAACCTTGAGACGGGCTGAATGGTCTTTCGGGTTAGATTTTTCGCCATCTTTTAAAATGGCGCCCAGAAATGTAAGAAAATATTCTTTATGTAATAAAGTCCGCGCGTTTCAACCGATTTCACAAATATTTAGTACAATGGTTTCCTTTAACCTATAGACGGGCTGAAAGGTCTTTTGGGTTCGATTTGTTGCCATCTTTTTAAATGGCGGCCAAAAACTTAAAACCCCTTCTTTATGGAATAATGTCCGCGTGAAAGTAATAAAAAATATCCCGATGGGCTGACGGACTGTGCCGAGTGCCTTCGCTCCTAGGGTGCTACAAAAATATTAGTCATCAGTAGAATCTACACATTCTTTATATCATTTTAGATGGAAGTTATAATTACACGCGAGCGATGCCGCGGGTAACGGCTAGTACTTAATAAAAATCAATCAATGCTTAAACTACAGTATTTAAAACCGAAAAGAATAGTTACCAGCGTCCTTCGTTGACCGGAAAGGAACAGACAAATCGCATGGTCTCCCAAAAGACAGCTTGCGTGTAGGGCATTAGGGAACTGTCACTCCACTCGGGCAGCCTCTCTTCGAAGACAGTGTTCGAAATCTCTTCATAGACCTTGTTCTGGACGTCCGGGTACTGGACCATCATCATGAACATCCATTCCAAAGATATTCGTGTCGTATCGGTGCCCGCCATTATCAAAACCAATGAGTTACTCAATAGATTCCCTCCTGTGAATGAGGATGAAACGTTACCTTCATACTAAAGAGGTCCTTGGGAGGCTCGCTGACCAACAACTCTCTCCCTTGCAAGCCTCCGAAGGGACTCTTTAAGATAAGGGCCTCCTTTCCTTCGGTTTGAGAATTAAGAGAGACTGAGTACTTGAGTGTGACTGCATAGGCTTATCCTTCATTTGTTGGAAGTAACTGTTGATGTAATCTTTTTTCATATACGATTCGGGTTTGTTCTCGTGCCATGAAACCTCTTGACTGCATTGATTATCGTTAAAGTTATTATAGTTCTTATTTACAATTTTGTTAGTAAATAAAGATTGGTATACTGACTCTAAGATTTTCATTAGTTCGTGTATGCTTTGCAATCCAGTTTTGGCTTTCATATTGAATAAGGGTGCGAAGATCGCAGAGAAGGGGAGAAGATTCCTGAGGAAATTTACAACAACGTAACTCAAAATTTCCAACTGATACCTCTTGATAGCCCTCGCCACTTGGCTCCCCTCTTCAAAAGTGCTGCCTGTGATCATCTTGAAGATGAAGTTGTTGGTTTCGTACATCATTGCATCACGCACTCTGACTGGTTGACCATCGGACGTCCTCAGTTTGTCGACAAAGCTTATCACGAACTCTGATATGTTCTTGGCCGAAAAGCATCACCGTCCGTCTTGCCCATACCCAACTCTCCCAGTGAGCGCAAGAGAGATTGTCGCTGTTCTTTATATTCTGCGCCACTCATCTCACTCATGGCTAAGGTAAAAGGATTTTAAAATACATTGCAGGGTATTTCATTGAGACTGACAGTGTGATACAGAAAGGTGTTTCAAAAATTGGAAGAGGACAAGTTGTCCTAGTGCGCCATTCAAATAAAGCATTTATCTTAAGTAATATATATTTACTGGGAGCATTGAGAAGAAGTGTCAAATTTGGAGGTCTTCCGGCGAAGTTCTCCTTGTTCAAAGCTTCGTGTATCGAATGGAAGTCATTCAAGACGATGAAAAGTTTGTGCCCAAAGTACAAACTGAAACGAATTAAATTGCCCAAAATTTTGATTTTGCACGCTTTTTTAAATTATTTTTAACATGTATTTCATGCAGTTGAAAAGAACAAAAAAGAAAATGAGAACTGCATGACCCTACTTGTTTGAGAAAATGACTAAGTAAGCGGATTTCTAAAATATGTAAAATTTGTATCTGACAAATAGAAGAGTAGAAGTCATCGTATTGGGGTACTTCCTAATTCCATCAAAACATTTTGGGTGGAAGAAGAACAGAGAAGAAGATCGAAAATAAATTTTCCCAACACGAGAAGAGTGTTCCACATTGCTTCTCCGTTAACTAAACCCTCCTTTGCCTACATACGAAACATCAATATTTATAGATCTTGGGCGTCTTTTCCATACACGTTCCATTGAAGTTAAACGAGGAGAGACCATATTAAGGCCGTACTTACCTAAAGATGTTTCCGTATTTCTTTGCCACTTTTTGAAAGTACAGATGTCGGCTATTCAACAAATAGTGCAAGTGTCCCACGATGGGCCAACTGAATGGACCCGGGGGTAAATTGTACTTCTTGGAATGAAACTTTTGAAACCGTTTCTGTAGGATAAACCAAAGGAGGAGGCTAACGGCGAAAAGTAAGGTCAGTTGAACGCAGATGCCAAACTCCGAGGGAATCGTGTTGAAAACGGACTCCATTGATATTGCCATGTAGTCGAGAAGATTCTAACGCACGCTCAATGCCTGCCCTAGAGCCCTCCACCATTTCATTGTAAAACAAGTCTAAAAATTAGATCGTTAGCTAAAATCTATCTTCTTGGAAATATAAGATTAGCTGAATAAACAAGGCAATTAAGTAACACAGAGAGAAGTTCAATTGAAATGTGGAATGCATTTTTATTAGGTAGTTGTTAGTAGACAAATTTTCATGGCTTTATCTTAATTACTGCGTATATTCCAAAGTACAGCACATACAGTGAGAAATGGATTCATTGGCTCCCTGATATTGAATAAAGAAATATTAAAAATAAAAATTACTCGGAAAAAAAGATATAAAGGCAAAAATCATTGTACAGCACGATAGGCTACACAGTGTCTAAAATATAAGAGTGAGCGGCTCTTAAAATTGAGAAATTACTGCCAAATTTAATACTTGCGGCATACAGTGACCACGACACTTTGCCATGTCCAGTTTAGCATACATTTTTTTCTCTTTTCGTAAATCGTAGAAATAGTAAAAATGTGCAGGAAATGTAAGCCTACCTGTTCTTTTCCAGAGTTGTGGCGATTGATAGCTACAATGGATGGAAGCTCTACACCCTTTCCCTCTTGAAACTGGCAAATTAACAGCTATATGATTAGCCACGGCAGGAGTTCATAATAACCCGAAGTACGAAACTGGTTAAAAAGCCCGTAACAACAAAGTTTCGCCGTAAAGCTCAGCGGATTCATACACCGCTTAACTCCCAAAGAAATAGTTACCCCATTTTTTAGCGCCCACGCGCATTAACTTACACACTTCCGGTTTAGCACTATTTTTATCTTGTGATTTTGAGAGCGAAAATGGCTCACGTCTGCTTCTGTCGGAACGTTGTAAATTAAGCCTTGGCTAAGAAGTTGGCTTTTAGTCGGGGTTTCTAGTTTTCTACAAAACATTTAAACGATCGTCAATGATGTTTTGTTGTGATATGTGTGAGTGAGAATTCCGTGGTTAAATTAGAACGGTTTGGACAAATTTATTCGCAGTATCTTTAATATAAGAATTGCAACGTGTTTCTACGTCCACCATATCGCCATTTTTCTTTTCGACGGAGATCCCAGCCAACGGAAGTTTTGGAACGAAAACCAAGGAGCATAGATACCACTACGATATACTGTAAGGTTGTATGTCCATAAACAGGCTAATCCTTTCTATGCGCAACGACAGAATCTTGTTGTTCGCGATTTTTACCATTAGCTTTGTGGCCAGTTTCATACTCCCCCCCCAAAGGGGGGTTATTATGAACTCCTCCTGGCCACGGTTATATTTGAAAGAATTGCAACGCTATATAGAAAACTGTGGTTGCTAAAGTCATGTCTATACATGTCATGCCGAAAACATAAGTTTTGAAATAATTATTTATTATGTTATTTATGATAAAACCAGCCAACATTATTTTTGCCAAATCAATATAACGCCTAGAAGTAGTTACGCGTTACTGCCACATATGTCAGAAATTCCCACGTATTCTACCTCGAACATTCATAATTGCGGAAAAGTGGTCAATCGTTAGGTTATTTCCCAACTGGAAGGAATAAATAGCAAGCCTGTTGTTAAACTCCACCCCTTCTAGAGGCGCGATTGATTACAGTTATTATCCAAAACACTAGAGTGATCAGACTGGCGTAAAGTAATTTCTTGACACGCATTTACTTCTATCAGAAGTTTATGACTTTTCATCCTGGGAAGTATTGGACTCTAACCATATCTGGAACCATCTCTGTTAGCCAACTTCTTATTAGGTCCGATCACCGCGCCACCTACGGCGCTTCTCTCATTTTGTGCTGGTAGGCTAATTTGCGCGCCAGCAGCGGGCAAGAAACGAAACTTTAAGGTGTGTCCTGTGGTTTGAGGTAACGAATCAGAAACGGTGACAAGAACAGCTGTTTTAATAGACTGCTAGAAATTCTAGTGTGGGGTCCTAGGCCCACGGATTGTAATGGATTTTCAGAGAGTTCTAGCCAGACGGCTTTTCAACGATTGGCGCTGAAGTAATTTTTAACACGCCCCACAGTTTGAGTGCCACAGCCTCTCGGCGTGGGATTTTTTTCAGTAGACTGGATCGTTTTCCTAGTGGGGAGGAAACTTTCCACCCTTTTTTACGAATGCCATAGGCAATTTTGACTTGCAGGGATGGATACTATATAAAGCCTTAGTGTCCAATACTTCCCACGATAAGAAGTCATTAACATCTGCTTCTATATCGAGTCAAGCTTCAAGATTTCCATAATATTACGCAATTTGATTTTATATTCCAGACGCATTGTTCGTGAGAGTGCAATTAATCGGCAACTACCAAATCAAGAGCGTTGATAGCGCTCAACTTTCGCAAGTATCATACTAGCTTAAAACTGTCATCCACAAAGTTTTACTTTCAAGACCAATTTTTAAAATTGTTATTTTTAGTACCGTAAAATCTCTGTTTTTTCATGTTTTTTATGTTTGGCTCATAAGTTATGAGCCAAACAAAAAACAGAGCTTTTATTTGTGTTGATGTTTGAATTTTTATACGCTTGTTAGAAAGCCACTTAAGTTTTTCCGCTGTCTCTGTTATTTGGGAACAATCAAAAATCTATCAACAACAGTCTACAGCCTTTGAGGGTTTTGGATTACACTTGCTAGGAATTAATTGGACTTCAAAATGGCGATGAATCAATTTGAATTTATGGGAAATGATCGATATTTCAAATACAGGTAGAATTTGTATTTTGAAATCTTAAACGTAATCGTCGATTTGGAAAATAATTTGTTTTGAAAGGTACGCCCAAGAGACTTCCGTAAACGTGACAACACTGGAGGTTAGTTCATAAACATTCACTCACCATGGTTTAGGATGAAATTCTTTTTCTTGATGGCAAATAAACTTCAATATTTCTTGTCAGGAAACGTGGGAGATGGAGAGCCTCGCGTCAGTGTACAAAATCATGGCGGATTATTTAAAACGATCCCTCAACATAAAGTATTTTTCATACTTATTGAAATTAGATTCAAGTAATTGGGTCAAACGAGAAATAATTGTAGTTAGGACACTAGTTGTCACTCGTTGAGTCAAATGAGTTCAGGAATAATCCAGAATTTGACTATTATTCGACTGTTTCGACTATAGTACATTTAAACGTATGAAACTGGCCACTATTCGATATTTTTCACGATAAAAAGAATTTTTGTTTTTTCTTTAAATATTCGATTAATTAAACCGGGTTTCGTATTGAAATAGTAGGCCTATATTTCAATACCTTTAGTTTGTAGAAACGTTTCCACAAAAATAGTCTTCTTCGTATAATTTGGAATGTTGACTAACTTTTTGGACAGTTATAAACTTCTGTTAATAACATATTGTACTTTAAGATGATCTTTGGTTTTAGGACAGTTTACGAAGGACATAAAGTGACCTATTTTAACCTTTCTAAAGTATCCACTGCGCCAGAATTTTTCAACGTAAGTGAAAAAGAAATTGGACAAAATTTAAGTCTACAGTTGAAAAAATTATTAATAGCTCTTGTTCTTGCCTAAGAATGAAAATTTTATCATGATAGCCATGCAACGCTCATTTTTCGATGGCCGACAGGAATAATTCAGTTCGTCTCCGGTTTTCCTCACGGCCAAGGCGCTTATAGTGTCCGCGGCCCCGAAGAAAGTCACATCAACCTCCTTATCTTTCTTAAATATGGACGCTTATGTAAACTTTTTTCATATACAATTCCCTCAATGTCAAATTCATTTAATTACATTCCTGGTTCAATTAGGTGATGATTTTAATGGTGTCAACCTTGGTTCTTCTGTCACTTGTGCTCGTCATTCACTCCACCGTTACAAAGAAATACAAATCGTTGCCCATCAAGAAATTTGTCAAGCAGCTTGCCGAAGAAACCCTGCAAAATGTCTGGGAGAACGCGTCACTCTTGTGCGCCGAACGTAAGCTATTATTTGCAGAGATTGTTTTCCTATAACGGCAGATGGCTGACGCTTTAGTGAAGCCTGATTTTTTGCCGTAGCAATTCCCTTCGTTTTGCCCCACATTACTTGTCGTCTGCTCGTTTCATTGTGGCTAATCGGAGTGACATTCATTCTGTTTTTCTTGGGTTGCTTCTTGCGCACAGAGTTCACGACGGAAAGCTACAATTGCATCGACTCACTCTCGGACTTGGTCAAATCGGGAATTGCACCTACAATGCTCGAAGCTACCGGAACTCTCGGCTATCTAAAATATTTGGTAAATAGGTGTTGTCGTGTTTAGTCTTTCATTCTATTGATGTCATTGCCGCGTATCTATAGGCAACCCAGGATAAGGTTGTTAAAGAATGGTTAGACGCACTGGATCAGGAGGAACTCTTCGGTTCTCGAACGGATTATATGAAGCTTGATGGGTACATTCCGATTATTTCTGGGGGGAAATCTCTAATCGCAGCGGACCCCTACTTGACTTGGCTAATGGGAGAATTCTTGTCATCTGATCAAGAGAGTAAAATGTTCTTGGCAGAAAACGGAGGCCTTTACTTTTCGCAGCAAGACGTTGGCTTCGACTACTCGCACTTCATTTTGAACACCTCTTGGTTGAGAAGCTCACCGCAAGTGCACGAGAACCTCCAACTGATGTCGGTATATTTTTCTTACAGTAAATCGGTCAAAACGCTTGCTCAATGCTTTGTATTACAGCCTAGTACCAATTTTTGAAACGCAAGTTTTCAAGTATCTGCATTTTGAAGAGCATTACTTAATTGAACAAGTCAAGTGGAAGAAACCGTTGAAAAGCACGACTGATTTGGACCTGAGTAGCGTCAGCGTTCCTTTCTACTTGCATCTAACATTGTTATCAGGAACAGTAGCCGCCGTCATAACTGAAATATTCTTCAAACGATTTGCTTAAAAGCTCAAAATTTAATATGTGACGACACAAAATCAAAATTCTCGAAAATACAATTTACATATTTCGCTTCTAAATGTCGTTACGTAATTTTAAATCTACCCTAACTATAGGCAGAAGTCCATTAAATTAGCATAGGGGTTTGGAACTCACCTCTCTTGTGTAGCAATACTGAAGAAGGCCGACACATACGCCACCTCGCGATAACATTTCTCAGGTCTCCGGTTTAGGTGCCTTTTCTAGCATAGCATCGGGGGAAGGGATGGGGCTGTGAATTTGGGAACAGTCAAGGTCATTCGGTTTTTTATGATTCTTCATAAACCTATTGAAATAGAAAATATTAAAAAAAACAACAACAATTTAACGACCGTGACCGTTACTTTTTTATCCTTTTTATAAAGAAAGCGTGCTATATAGTGGAACTACCCTTTTTCCGGTCCCTTTAGAGATCCAACGTTCATTGGCTGAAGAATTAAGTCACGCCCTGCTCACGTGAAGATAGACTTCCAAGAGAAGAGCTAGAGATTTCTTACGGTGTTAGGAAAGGTGGGAAAACTAACCCCTATCTATGGAGTTAGAAGGAGTTCTTACCCCAGCAGAGACGTACGCTATGCCGGCTATTGTAAATGTTTAATTCCTAGGTTAATTTAATGGACTTCTGATTATATTTATTCAATTATTTAAGAAAAACCTCTTAAGTGGGTAGATGCCTTCGCCTCGACTCGGAGAGGTTTACTATGGTTTCCCAACTTGTTATATTGTTTTCTTCGCTCCAAAGCCCGCGAAATTTACATTATCTTTCTAACCTCTCTCTCCGGTCGTCCTTCACTTATAAACGAGGCAGGTAGTTCTCTCTCCCTCCCTCTCTCTCTACCAGCGGCCGGTAATCTAGCCTAATTACCAGTGGCCGGTAATCTAGCCTAATTACCAGCGGCCGGTAATCTAGCCTAATTACCGGCGTTCGGTAATCTAGCTTAATTACCAGCGGTCGGTAATCTATATCAAAATATGTTCTTGGAATTTCGAAATGAAACAAAGCTTTTTTATGGCTTCACGTGAAGCTACTAAAAGAATCGAAATGCCGAAACATATTTCTCATGTTTTCATTCGTTTTATTTTTTACTCAGAAAAAAGAAAATATTAAGGTTTTGAAAGATTTATTTACATGACAGCACAAGGTAAAAACAAGAAGGGAGTGTGAATAAAGAAGTAGAAGGTGTAAGTTTTCGCTAAGGCACATGTTTTGCATCTCAACAGTTCTTTAAATAAGCTATAAGCATAAGCATATCATACCACAAAAAATAACCGTTTCTACCCAAATTGAGGGAAACACAAGAGAAAACTTTTTATTCTAAACCAACTTCTATTTATTGAAGCCGAGGTGAATGGGACCTCCTAGAATTTAGTAATAATCTAATCTCGTATCGTTGGTAAATGTACGTATTAAATAATGTCTGTAATCAGAAAAAAATTCGGATAAGCTTTATAATTTTTTTTCCTCGTAAACACTATTTAACCTTGATAAATGAAAACTAGAGTCATTAACTCCTTTTACGGCAAAACTAATAATTTCTACTTTAGTAGTTTACTAATGTGTTTAAAATCATTTCATCATACTAAAAATATTTGGGTATAGTTTTAATCTCTGGTACAATCCTTTTATTGAAACTTTATCTGTTAATGTTTCATCTATATTAGTGATGGATTGTAAGGTGCACATTCTGAAATATTAATGAAAAATACTTGATAAAGCTGATTTTCGTTTTAAGCTCGGATCAAACATGTTTGATTTTCTCGCAAGCTTTTTTCTTTCTCGCAACAATCAGGTGATAGTAATAGCCAATAGGGGTGTTGGATTTGTGAAAAGGCGCAAAATTCGCCAAGCCTAGCAAGAAACTTAATGAGAGCTAGTTTAAGACCGACGCGAGAATTGCCTACACACGGTTTTGCAGTTCATCTTCCTATTTAGTATGTACAGTACTAAGCCTTTGACAGCGCCTCATCAGGCGTCGTTTTACAAGAATCTATGACGTTTCACCTACGTCACTTAGGACCATGGATCATATGAACTTCTCATACAATAAAGAGTAATAATTTTTACTGTGACCGGCGTTGGCCATGAACATTTTTCCGAAAACTCCCTTTTTTTAGTACACATGGGGGTTAAAATTGTTTCCTCTTCTGAAGTTGAGACGTAATGAGAAGAGAGGGTGGAATAGTTTTTAAAACGTATTGACGTCACTATAACTGTATCGGATCAAATTTTCCAAAATTCGGTTTTAAAAAGATTTACTAACCTCTGCCTGTATCTATTTGGTGAAATCCTAAAAAAAAAACATGCAAAAAATACTCGTACAAAGAATTTAAATTTATAACCGAACTCCTTGTTTGTACTTCTTCTGAATTTTTACTAACTTCTGATTCGAGGTTGAATCATTTTCTAGCAGAAAAGTAAACATAAAACAAAATTAGAGAATTTCTCATTATCAGAGACCTTGCAGAACTTAATTCATTTAGCCTTCGATATCCTCCGCTACATGTAATAGTAGTTTTCATTTATCTGACATTACCCTTCAGCGACTAACATGGAAAATCTAAGTCTAGAGAGGCTTAAATCTATTGACACGAACGACGTTATAATTTTAGTGGTTTCGTTCGTAATTTGTTACGTTTTAAATGTTGTTTACAAGCTATATAAAAATCCTCTACCGCCCGGACCGTGGGGTTGGCCTGTGGTCGGTTACAGATATCATTTTGGTAATGAACCGCATAAACATTTTAAAGAATTAACAAAAAATTATGGATCTGTTATTGGGTAAATATGTCACTTTTTATTTTCAAACGCGATATTTCTTTTATATTACATTTCCTCTGAATAAATAATAATTATATTAAATATGAAATATTACTTTTCCTGGGACACTTAGTTCCCGAACTACATTTGAATTAGATAATATACTTGTTTATATTTTAAAAAGTGGTTTGTTTGATTGTTTAAGCACAGTCACAATTCGTTACAACGGATCTATGTAAGGAGAACGTTGAGCATAGCAAATTCCCTACCCATCCTCGACTACTTCGAATGTTTTGATGGGAGTGGCTTATAATTTCAAAACTTGCGCTCGCCATCTATCGGCCTTAATCCTTATTCTCTAATATTTTGGGCTTTAAATATGGATACTGTATATGGCAAGTAAATAATTTACAAATGTACTAAAATAATAATTTTAGTACAAAGCAAGAAAAACCGGATACTTAAAAAACATCAATTAAATATATTCTTAACTTTAAAACCAATTCCACTAACTCGTGAGTTATATTGCATTGTTGTCCGCTTTGCTTTTTTACCACTGCTGCAGTTTCCGAAAAAAAATTTAACAGGGAAAATAGATATAAGAATAAAATTTTTGACCACTAGAAGTCTCTATACACAAACTCCAACTATGGGTGGAGCTAAAATATAAGCAGACGAAATTTCTCAATGAAGTATGCGAGGAAGGTACCAGAGGCTAAAACTAAGATCCGACGTTCTTAATACATAAATCAGTTTTTGGTTACACTAGAAGATAGTTACACTAGAAAAATAAGCCTATTAAGACCATTTACATTTTAGCTTGAAGAATTAGGCGTCGTTTTATTGAATGTGAAAGTTGTAAAACTGGTTAGTTTCTGAAAACGCTACATTACTATACGGGTGGGTGGAAGAATATTTAGTTTTCCAATCTTTTAAAGCATTCTGGTGAAGTCGGATAGCTTTCGTTTTCTAAACGCGTTTTTTTCCGCAAAACTGAGATTTTTTAGATACGAAAGTATTTTTTGTCGTTTAGCAAAATAATTTTTATAAGCTAGAAAGAAAAAACTTTCATGCGTCGTAATTCTATTTGGTTTTTGATGATAATTGGTCTTACAGAGTTAATATTGGAGCTCATTATCAAGTAATATTGAACGATTACGATACCGTGACTGAAGTCTATCGAAAGGATGAAGCACTCGGTAGAATAAGCGAATCATTTTACAATTTTAATGATTATAAACGTAAGTGATCTTCATTCAATCAAGAAGTGCCCTTTTAAGGCAAGTCTATTATTAAGTGATGAGCTAACATTAGGTCAGTATCCAAAAAAGGCTGGTAACCTTCGCCCCCGATCAATCTAGATACTTCTGCTAAAGCGTTGCTGTAATAATGTGAAAAGGAAATACAATCACTAGCAGAACAATTTAATTGGTAATCACAATACTTCTACTTGATGTCACTTCAAATCTGTTCCGTAAAAATCTAAACTCTGGTTTAGCGTATCTCGTTAAACAAGGGGTTTTAAACACGTGCTCATAAGACTGGTGATCAATCATCAAGGTCTTTGAATAATTGTTTTTTCTACAATTAAACGTATTACTCATTTTATTTGTGAAATCGGTACAAATTATCACAGCTTAGCACCAACGCATTATAGGAGAAGACCTTGCGCGTAAAACCGATCCATTTTCTGAAAGAGGAAGGTGAACGTGGTTTAATTATGGAAAAAGCAATAATCGTTTTACCCTAAAATTACCGAAGTACGGATCCTAGACGGTCAGACCCACAAATAGAGAATGCAAATATTAGGATGGGACTCCCGAATATCTAACATATTTAGTAGTTCAATTCAATACCTAATTTTCGACTTACAGATTTTGCCACAACGGACGGCCAGGAATGGAAGGAATACCGACACTTCTTTTCATTATTTTTTCGTAACTTATTTCGAACGGACAGCGATGGGTCTCTCAGCTTGCAAACTATTATTTCCGTTAGTATTTATCAAGGATGATTTTTACTCTAAGGATTGTTGGCACACCCAGATATGAGTTTTAATACAATATTCACGATTGTCCTGTCATTCCTTCCTTGCCAGCTCGACAGCACACACATTTTTACTGCTCAACCCGTTTTTCTCGACAACTTACCTGACATTAACTAAAGGCTTTGATTTGAACAGATTAGTATATTAATATATTAATATATGAGCTGGATTTAAGTCAATTTCTCCTGAAACTCACATATATTTATAAACAAATTTATATTATAAGAGCAAGTTCTTACTGTTTCGAGTTGATAATTTTCAATAGTCCCTTCCAAAAAGTTTGACTGCCTTGTGCATCTTGTTGTTTAAGTTCTTCGCGCATACGCACTATTAGCTAAAAAACGTCATATCTAGGTTGTGAACTAGGCTATGCAGGGAAACTACTTCCTGTTTGTAGGAAGAACTGAACTGACTCAGACTTAGAACATTTTTTCAAAACTTTTTGGAAGGGGCTATTCATATTTAATCCGAAATTTCAGCAAAACCGGTCAAACATTAAGAGGTGTTCCATGTTTATGAATTTACGATAACACACGTGTATACTATTACGTTATCCGAATGTTCATTGTTTACAGGTTTGAGTTCAGACATATCTTCTACTAGCCGTTCCCCGCGGCGTCGCTCGCGTGTAATTATAACTTCCATCTAAAATGATATAAAGAATGTGTAGATTTTACTGATGACTAATATTTTTGTAGCACCCAAGGAGCTAAGGCACTCGGCACAGTCCGTCAGCCCGTCGGGATGTTTTTTATTACTTTTCACGCGGACATTATTCCATAAAGATGGGTTTTTAAGTTTTTGGCCGCCATTTAAAAAGATGGCAACAAATCGAACCCAAAATACCATTCAGCCCGTCTATAGGTTAAAGGAAACCATTGTACTAAATATTTGTGAAATCGGTTAATACGCGCGGACTTTATTGCATAGAGAATATTTTCTTACATTTCTGGGCGCCATTTTAAAAGATAGCCAAAAATCGAACCCGAAAGACCATTCAGCCCGTCTATAGGTTAAAGCAAACCAGTGTACTAAATATTTGTGAAATCGGTTGAAACGCGTGTACTTAATTGCATAGAGAATATTTTTTACATTTCTGGGCGCCATTTTTTAAGATGGCGGCGGATTGGGAAAATCTTTCTTAGTACGCGCCTACTACTTATGAGTAACGTTCCTGCAAATTTTCAGCCTTCTAGGGCAAGCGGTTTGGGCTGGGCGTTGATTATCAGTCAGTCTGTCATTCAGTCAGTCAGTCAGTCAGGACTTTGATTTATATAGATATAGATTTTGAAACATCAATGAAATAGTTATTTTTTTAAATATCAAATCAACACAAAATTACGATTTCCCCTTTACCTATTAGATGCCGTTTTGAGCAACTAAGACCAAAAGTACATCGATTTAAAACAAAAAGTACACCTCATTAATAGTTCCCTGCCTTAGGCTGCACATGATGCTGGCGATACAAACGTTAATTTCTGGTTCTAGAGCTAGTATCTGCTACTTTATGAGCCTATTCACGGCTTGTTCCCTGTACAACGGTCGGAAAGGTAATCATACGCAGAGGGGGGTCGAACTCGAAACTATTCTGGGATAAAGGAGGGCTTACTCATATTACACGGCTCCAGCAAGTTTAAACGAAAGTGCACTTTTTGTTTTTATATCTATACACTTTTGCTAAGACCCATATTTTTTCGTCTGCTTTTAATCCTTAGTGTTAAAATAATATGACAATTAATTGATTATAACGAAGCAAAATAATATTCTGCATTCTAGGATGAAATCGAACACATGCTGGAAAATTTAAAGAACAACCGGAAGGAAGAATCAGTCAATATACGAGTTTTGTTAAGAGAGGGTACCAACAATTCGCTGTTTAAAATAATTTTCAACAAAACATTGCCTCCTGATGATCCCATTATTTCGGCTATGGCCGTGCAACAGGCTTTATTGCTCGACTCAGGATCGATAACCGACTGGTCAATGGCCTTCCCCAAATTTCGTTGGTTCACTAGGAGATTTTTAGATAAACAGAAAAAGCTGAACAAAACGTCCAAAATCGTCGAAAATTTTATAGAGTTCGTAATTTTGTTAAATAACTTCCGTTTCTTTTATATTTCCCAGGCAGACTTTTACTATATTACTCAACAGGGCATACAACATGATGAATATTTCAAATTGGATTCATGTATATGAATACAAGCAATTATGTTTAATTGCACGTCCTTACGAAGTTGACAACAGAGGGCTCTTAAATCCTATTGAATTTGAATAAGCGCGTCAGGTGGTACTATTCGTCCAATCTCATACCACCTAACCCATGGTTGTACCCGCGTTAACAAATGGTAATGCGTAGCACGTGCCCTCACGCGTCTACCGACAGCAATTTATCGCCAAATGTCCCGTAAAGAAAAATTCGTCTGTAATGGTTCGGGATATTTTTTAGCCAAGGCTTAGTGTTAGACAGACTTCATAAACACTAGCAGAGTGATATCTACAAAAGCTAACTTAACAGATCGTTTATGAATCTTTAATGAGAGAGAGGCTAAAAAATAATGAAATTCAACTCACTTTTTTTAATTTAGTCAGATTTTCTCCCTTATCGGTGACTGGAGACCTCTACTCCTCAAAAAAATAAAATGGCACGAATTTACTCGGGTTTGGTGAAAAACTTCCAAAATCCGCCGCCACAGCGCTAGTGACAGGCGTGGCTCTAAGCAAACCTAGCTCCCAATTCAGTTGCCTGTCCATGGGTTAGGTGGTCTGAGGTCCAATAATGTTTTATAGCCAGAAGTTGACATCTTCATGGAAATAATTAAAGCGCACGGTCCAGTAAGAAAACTATTTGCTAGTACCTAACAATTTGGAAATATTCATTATTTTATATGATTTCTAATAAAAAATTTCTTGTCGGGGTAAAACTATACCTTTGTGGTATAAAAATATTCCATTAATATACAGAAAATGTAATGCTTTATTGGGGAGAAATAGGTTTTTTATATCACTATAATTTCTCCTCATTAGCAAGGAAATTGAAGATCACAAGAAAACACTTGATCCTGACAATCCAAGAGATTTTATTGACCATGCGCTTTTGAAAGAACGAGAAACTGGAACAAATACTACATTTTCGGGTATGTAATTATTTATTCAACTATGTCTCTAATTCTTAGCTACTGCAACAAGACAACCTTGTTTTGGAAAATGCTATAAGAATTTACGTTTTAAAACTGGCCAATGCGTACGGCTGATACATCTTTCTTAATACTTATTATAATTTATATATGTTTCCCCATAACGCTTTGCCAAAAATGTTTGTGAAATTGTGACAACTTACGAATAAAACCAAACAAGACAATCAGTATGATTTTAATGACCACATTACGCTCTTGTACTTTTAGATGGCACATTGAACAGCAACATTCAGATCATACTATTGGGCGGTACTGACACGACTCGTACCTCGCTGGAATGGGAGTTCATGTTAATGGCCAAGTTTCCCGACGTTCAAGAGAACATTTTTAAAGAAATAAAGGAAGTTTTTGGAGTGGATCAAAAACCAAAATGGGAACAGCGATATTTGTTGCCCTACACAATGGCCACCGTCATCGAGTGCCAACGTTGGAAAACTATAGTTCCCATAAGCACTTCTAGAAGGTTTGAGTTACTTAATTTTCAGCAACTCTTAATTATTTTTGTTATAATCTCTTAATTTTTTAGGACGTTGGGTGACATCACGGTTAAAGGGTACAGGATCCCCAAGGGATCGATTATTGCCGCCAATATTTGGGCAATTCATCACGACGAAAACCATTTTGATAATCCGGCTGAGTTTAATCCGCAACACTATCTGACAAAGGATGGGAAGCTCAATATGAGCGAGAGATTTGTCGCATATTCCTACGGTGATTTAGTTATAACCCAAGATATTAAACTACTTCTATGGACCAGCTCCTTCTTTCGGCAAAGCAAGTCTCGGCTGTGGTTTAGTTTAAACAAATGTCACTAGACGCTCCCATAGTGGAGGGATTGGGTAACCTTAGCAAAGGCTAGTTTAGCTCCGCCATCGTAGACGAGTTCTGATTGATCCAGCCTAGGGCTGAACAATTTTTATAGAGACTCGAGATGAAATGTTAGACTGAAACACGATAACATCAGCCATGACATTGCAAGATGGTCCCTCGGAGTTTTATATTACATTGTGACAGGAGCAGATGATTGTGATTATATAAATAACACGCAAATTAAATGCATGTGTTATTTATCTTGTAGGTAAACGAGACTGTCCTGGAAAGAATCATGCAATGATGGAACTCTTTCTTTTTCTTGTGGCTGTTATTCAGAAGCATAAAATACTTCCACCGGTTGAAGGCGTATCTCTAGAAGGGGATAATTCCCTGGTGACGGGACCGAAAAAACCATACGTTCGATTCGAGCCACGGCATGCCGTTTAATACCTTATTTAGTGAAAATAAATTTTATCAATGTTAGAATTATTTTGTGTTAGTTGAGCAATTATCATAAGCCATAAGCAATGAGCCTACTAAATAGAATTTTTTATAGATTCATGATTTGGTTTAAAAAATACAGCCTATTATTCTATAAAAATACCAAAAATATATCTTAAATATATTCGAGAATGTTGTTTGCTAGTTTTAGTTTTGTTAATTGAACCCTAACAGTAAGGTTAGGTTTTGTTATTTAAACCCCAATTGCATTATAAGTCAGGTTACCGTGGTTACGTTTGGTTATTCGAACCCCAATAGTATAAAGAAAGGTTTGGTTAAATTTTGTTGTCTGAATCCCAATAGTATAAAAATAGGTTAGGTTTGGTTACTTGAACATCAATAGTGTAAGAATGGTAAAAATTACGTCTAATGAGATAAGATTAGGACATGGACGAAAATTATATTGAAAAATACTTGTTAATTCGCTTTCTAGCTGCAGATAGTTGCTAACAGGATATGGGGGAATAAGAGCGAATCAACGCTTTAAAGAGAGACTGAAAACCTGGGGGGGGGACATTAGCCACGTGACAAAAACATCAGTAATGGTGCTTTGGTCCCATTGAACCGAATTCCCATTCGACAGAAGGGGTTTTTTTTTGGGGTCCCATTCGATCGAACGTAGCCAAAGGTGCGATTTTATTATAGTCCCATTGGACCGAAATTCTATTGAACTGGAAGAAGACATACTGTGTGGTTTTGCATTAAATATATTTTTAATTTCAAAACTTATTATTGTTAAAATAAATGTGAGTTGAAAATGTATTACTGCACTCCTCACCTCACCTACCCTAGCCTAACCTAACCTAACCTAACCTAACCAAACGTAACCTAACCTAACCCAACCCAACCTTGTTTGGAGGTAAAAAGATTATTTATATGAGTATTAAAACAATTTATTAGCAATAATAGAAATATTTTGGAAAAGATGTCAGATAATTAATTGGAGAATATTTTGGAAAAGGTGGCAGCTAATTAATAGGAGAATATTTTGGAAAAGGTGGCAGCTAATTAATAGGAAAATCTTTTGGAAAAGGTGGCAGCTAATTAATAGGAGAATATTTTAGAAAAGGTGGTAGCTAATTAAAAGGAGAATATTTTGGAACATGTGGCAGCTAATTAGTAGGAGAATGTTTTGGAAAAGGTTGCAGCTAATTAATAGGAGAATGTTTTGGAAAAGGTGGTAGCTAATTAATAGGAGAATATTTTGAAAAAGGTGGGAGCTATTTAATAGGAAAATCTTTTGGAAAAGGTGGCAGCTAATTAATAAGAGAATGTTTTGGAAAAGGTGGTAGCTATTTAATGGGAGAATATTTTGGAAAAGGTGGTAGCTAATTAAAAGGAGCATATTTTGGAAAAGGTGTCAACGTTTTATTGGAACCAAACCTAACCTAACCTAACCTAACCTAAGCTAACCTAAGCTAACCTAACCTAACCTAAGCTAACCTAAGCTAACCTAACCTAACCTAAGCTAACCTAAGCTAACCTAACCTAACCTAAGCTAACCTAAGCTAACCTAACCTAACCTAACGTAAGCTAACCTAAGCTAACCTAACCTAACCTAAGCTAACCTAACCTAACCTAACCTAAGCTAAGCTAAGCTAAGCTAACCTAACCTAACCTAACCTAAGCTAAGCTAACCTAACCTAACCTAACCTAACCCACCCGAAACCAAAATATTAAAATTTTAATTTCAAATTTAATTTAAAGACATTGATGGAACTACCATTAAGACTGCACTTCATTTTAAGCACAATTTGTTTATTAATTCTATATATCTCTTGCCTTGAAAGGAATGAATGTGAGCGTTTTAATTAGTATCACGAAACATTTACTTTTAATATTATTAACATACCTTTCGGAGATTCGAACCAACAACCAATCGCTTCGCAGTCCAACTTCGTATCCACTACACCACCGAATCGCTGACGGCTACAGTGTTTCAAGTTATATTCATGTATTTTTTAGGGGCATATTCGAACGATTGGGATTTCGGTCCATCGGGAATATAGCCATTGGGCTGGAAATCTAAAATCATTGCGGGATATTCGGTCGAATGGGATTTCGGTCCATTGGGAATTCGGTTGAAAGGAACGATACCGTAATGCTTGGCTTAACGGATTCACACTGGTTTCCTACTCATTTCCTTGGAGAAAACGAGATTGGAGGATTAGAATAGAATCAACGTTGTTTTAAAAAGAGAAGCCGTTGCATTGCTTAAAAATTCATTCAATAGCCTTTAAATTGTTATGTTTAAACCGGATAGATTTAATTTTAGAAGTAGGAATGGGGAACAGTGTAATATGGGCGCGCGTCAAAGTCCCGGTCCTCCTTCCACGGGACAAAGGGGTATGAAAGAAGAGGCGGGTCATAGTGAAACAGGTAAAAAATTACGTATTTTTCGCCATCTCCATCAGCTGCGTCATCAAAACGTAGTTTAAGTGAGCCAATAAGATAATTTAAACTTTTCGTTACGTGTTGGAGAGAGGGGCTCTATACTGGGCTATGAGTGGGACTGAAGTAAATACTTACCGTTCTCCATTCCTGCTTTTAAAATTAAATCTATCCCTGATTTAAATATATAGTATAATAACAACATACCTTTAATAAAATTTAATTTTAGCATTGTCAGGAGCAGATGACAAATGGCATTGTATAAAAAAAGTTTTTCTTATGTTTTATTTTATTTTTTTGCGTGAGCAGCTGCTCTAACAAAGCCTTGTTTGTTTAGATGGCGCTAGCTTCTTATGGGATTTAACTCAGTATTTTTCATAACCACCTCCCTTTTGGAGCTGAAAAGGGGAAAGTAATCTTAAAATTGGTTGTTTTGTAGCTTAGTCATTGCTTAGTATTAGGCTGTATGAGCTGCAATCCGTCCTTTAGCATTGTCACAAGGTGAATAATCTAACATCGAGGTCATATCTCAGACTTTTTACCGTAGCCTCTAGTTCTGAAAGTTGTGACGTTGAGATTTTTTACGTTCCCAACGGAGCTCGTGTGTATGGAGAGAAAAATTTCTAAAAATCTCGGCCAAGACCGAGTACGAACTTTTGAAGCAGCGCTCCACAGCGGTGGAGAGTGAAGTAAAACATGCGGGGCTAATTTTAGTCTGAGGAAGTTCAAGAATGGAGGGTTCATCTATGTGGACGATTTTTGCGTTTTCTACGGCGAAGGCGTATCGTGTAGAGTGCTAATATTTTTTTAAAGACGGTATTTCTTTAAACATACAAAACTCTCAGTGTGAGCAGTCGCAAAATCACAGCGCTCCGATAACAGTGATTTTTTTTCTCTTATCAACCTTCATTTAAAAAATATATGACCAATTATGTCGAATGCTTGTGCGAGCTGTAACTTTCCACTCAATAATGTAAAAGAAATAATACAGTGCTCATCTGAATGTAAAGAGTTTTACCATGCCAAATGTACCAGCATAAAGACAGAAGAAAACCTCAGGAAATTGGGAGCCAAGAAATCAAATTGGAAATGTGAAAATTGCAAACGTAACGACTCTGCAGGCAGCTATAGCGAAGTAAGTCAAACTAAAGACAAAACGGACCCCACCTTAGGCCTTATCATGCAAAAAATAACGGAAATGTCAGAAAAGTTAGATAAGCTAACAACCATTGAAAAAATATGTCGGATATCGAAGACTCAGTTAGCTTCTGTTGCAATAAAATTGATGAATTTACTGCCAATAGTAATGCTATAAGTCAAAACCTGGCTGAAATGAAAGGAGACTTCAATGTCGTTATGGCCAAGAATAAAGAGTTTGATTTCAAAATAAATTCCCTTGAAACTAAAGTCGCCTCCTTGGAATTTCAACAAACCAAGGATTCGATTGAGCTGTCAGGAATTCCTGAAACAACAAGCGAAAACCCTATCTTAATCATACAAGTAATTGGAAACTTTTTAAACATTGAACTCTCGCAGCAAGACATCGTGAAATGCTATCGAAAAACTACGCCCACCTCTAATAGGCCTAAAAAAGTCAGCAACCCTATCATTGTCAAGTTTAGAGATTGCAGCATTCGTGATATGTTTTTTAAGGTAACTAAAGAAAATAGAAATCTCCTGTATTGCATTAACATACACAAAAACTTTAAAAATGAGCGGTTTTTCGTTAATGAAGTGCTTCCTCCGTATACAAAGAATCTATTATATGAAACTAAGAAACTCGCTAAAGAGAAGGGTTTTAAATATACCTGGGTCAATGAAGGGAATGTTTTATTACGAAAAGAAGAAGGCTCAAAAATTTACAAAATTACTAATCTGAGATATTTGAAATCTATATAACATCGCCTAACTAAAATGAAGAGTAGTATAAATGTCCATTCATGACTTCCTTCATCGAAACTTTACCACCAAACGAACTTTACCCTATTATCAATAATTTAGCAACCTGTAAAAAAATAGTTAACACCCACGTAAATGGCTTAAAAATATTTCATACCAATGTTAGAAGTATTGCAAAAAACTTTGATGAGCTATGTCTACTATTAGGAAATTTACAAACCGAATTTGATTTAATCATATTATCCGAATGCTGGCTTGAAGATAAAAATGGTCAGGTTTTCAAAATAAATGGATATAACAACTATTTCACAACTAATTATGCAAATAGAAGTGACGGAGTTATGATTTTTGCTAAAGAAACACTAGATACTAAATGTAAAGAGATTAACATCGGTGGAACAAACTCCATCTACTTAGATTTATCAGGGAAAAATAATAACTCAATATGCTATAGATTTCTCTGTATTTATCGTTCTCCAAATAATGATGTACAGAACTTTCTAGCCGACTTTCATGAAGTACTAGAAGATTTTGATAAACTTAACATAGATAATTTAATTATTTTGGGGGATATAAATATTAATATAGTTGTTACTGAAAATACAAATCAACCAGCTACTTCGGATTACCTAGACATGCTATATCTAAAAGGCTATAAAGCCCTTATCAATAATTACACTAGAATTACCGAACATTCAAAAACATGCCTTGATCATTGCTTTATAAAAAGTAAAAAACATGTAGATTATTGCAGCTCCATTTTACAAACTTATATTACTGATCATTAACCCATTCTTATAAATATTTCGCATGATCGGCCAGGAAATATTATACACCCAGTTCAAAACAATATCAAAAAACGTAACATAAATTACGGTAAACTTAGGATGTTACTAGGGTTTGAAAACTGGTCTGCCATTTGCAACAATACGAATGTAAATGAATCATTCGATAAATTTATTGAATTCTTGGATTTCTATGTTAAACTTGCCACAACGACTAAAATCGAAAGCTACGAGAAAAATACCAAATTTAAATTGTTAAAACCCTGGATGACTCCCGGCCTAGCTAAATCTATAAAAATGCGGGATAAATTAAAAACTAAAAGCCTAAAACAACCCTTCAACGATAGCCTAAGAGCGAAGTATGCCATATATAGAAACAAACTGACAAACTTAATAAAGATATCGAAAAATAACTACTTTAGAAATAAAATAGAGAAATGTAATAAGAATAGTCAAAAAATTTGGCAAATTATAAATGAGGCTACATCAAGAATTAAATCTAAAAATATAATTACCAAAATAGTAGATACGAGTAATACTGAATTAGATGCTCTTAAGTACCCAGAAAAATGCGCAAACTTATTCAACGACTATTTTGTTAATATAGGAAAGAACATGGCCCAAAATATCCTTAAAAATAAGCCATCAAATGGTCTAAATTTAACATCACAAGATGCCTTGATTCCCCATACCATATTTTTAACACCAGTTGATAAACAAGAACTAAGATATAAAATAGCAAAACTAAAAAGTACATCAGCCATTGGATATGACAATTTAAGCGCTACTACTCTAAAAGAAATCGCTGAATATATCACGACTCCCCTACTACATATAATAAACCTAAGTTTTTCAACAGGAACCTACCCTGATTCACTGAAACTAGCTCTCGTTACACCTATCCACAAATCTGGTAGTTATACTAGTATTGGAAATTACAGGCCCATCTCTGTACTGACGCATATGTCTAAGATATTTGAATCGTGCATAAAAGACCGGCTTGTAAATTTCATGGATAAATTCAATATTATTTCCAAAAATCAATATGGCTTTCAAAATGGTCTTAGTACAAATGATCCTCTCTTTAAACTAACAGATATTCTAACAACGTCTTTAGACAATCAAAAAAACGCGTTAGCGATATTCCTAGACTTGGCAAAGGCCTTTGATACCATCTCCCATACCCTATTGATACAAAAATTAGAAAAAATAGGTATCAGGGGCCTACCCCTAGAATTATTTAAAAGTTATCTAGAAAATCGAAAACAAATAGTTCGCCTTAATAATGTTACCAGTAACTCCTCCAGGGTATCCTATGGCGTGCCCCAGGGAACAATACTGGGACCAATACTCTTTTTGATATATATCAATGATTTCTGCAATTCCAATATAGCAGACCATCTATTCTCATTTGCGGATGACACGGTAATGATTTTCGTTGATGATAACTGGGAATCAACATTTAAAAAAGCAAACTTGGGTTTACAATATGCTAACTCAATACTAGATGCAAACTTACTAAGCCTAAATATATCAAAAACAAAATTTATGACCTTTTCAATCAGAAAATATATATTACCTCCTGATCTAATGCTAAAAAAACACCGTTGTAATGGTCAATATTCATTGTGTGCAAACTCATGCACACAAATAGAAAGAGTTACATCAACTAAATATCTTGGATTATATATAGATCAACATCTCAAGTGGGACATTCATGTAAAATCATTGACGAGAACATTACGATATATATCGTATACTATCCTAACTTTGAGTAAATTCTTACAGTTTGAAACACTACGTATGGTATACTTCGCGTTAGTGCAATCAGTCATCAACTATGGTATAATTGCCTGGGGAAACACACACTATTATATCTTACGCCCGCTTATTGTCTTGTTAAATAAAATTTTACGTTTATCCCTACCAGATTTCTCTCCCTGTCCCTACATAAACCATTTGGCTATCCGACAAAATTACTGTATAAAGAATACAAAACTATGACACTTTCTCAATTATATGCTTATGCAGCGCTTGTATATGGCTTTAAATACTTATATCACCAACCTCTCAGACATAATCGAAATACAAGATTTATAGCTTCAAATAATTTAAACTTACCAAAAAAACATACAACTATGGGGCAAAATCACGCGGCATATGTTGCTATAAAATTGTTCAATGATCTAGATATTAAAATTAAATCTATAATTGATATCAACCTCTTTAAAAGAAAAATCAAAAACTGGCTTGAAAGTAAAGAAAATTTAGAACTTCTTATGAAAATATAAAAAAAAGAAAAAAAAATGTGTATGTATGTATGTGTGTTTATATATATATATGTGTGTATATGTGTGTATATATATATGTATATATGTTTATTTATTGTACGCATCCTTTGCTACTGCTCGCACGAAAATTTTAAATTGCTACCTCGTCGTCCACGCACAAGTTATACTAATGTGGACGGCGAAAATCTTCCTACTATAATCAAAGTCAAATCGAAATGTATAATTATAAAGGTTGAAATAAAGAAATACAATACAATACAATACAATAATGGAGAAATTAGAAGCTTTAGCTAACGAGATTAGAGATTAATTAAAATTCGAAATTCATATTATAAACAAGTTGGGAAAACCAAAATATTACCTCTCCGAGTCAAGACGACTACTTACAAACTTATTTACCCAGATATGGAAATGTTTCTTAAGTTAAAATTTATGAAATATTAAAGCAGTTTACAAAGCATAGCAAATATACTGTAAATCAGACGACATTTTACATCCAATAATGATATACTTGTAGACATTAAAATCATCCGATGGGGGAAAAACGGGAAATGAAGAGATAAAACTTTGGAGAGATATTACCTTTACGTGTTTGTAAAGGCCCAATTTTCTACTCCTCAACTGTATGCCCTCTATGTTCAAAGCCATATTCACAACAGGGTTGCCATGTAAACACTATCCTCTCGTTTCAACTATTTTCTTAGTTTGTCAACATGACTGTTAACGTTACATAACACCAAAGCTTATTTGTGGCTACACACACTGAAAGTAAATGCGTACCATAAAAAGCATGAAAACACGAAGCTATTATCCGATTACGATCAGACCTTTCACTGGTCTGGGCTGCGTTCAGCAGAGCTCACCAAAAAAAACAGCGGATTTTGGAAATGTTTACCGGTGAGGTCTGTGGTCATAGCTTTTCTCAGGTCATGGGCGTTTTATAAATGACGCTAGCGCAATAAAGCGTGCAAGGTACCAAGGCTTAACAAAAATTGTATGATAACATATTTATAGAGATAGATAACAACTTTTATAATTAAAATTTGAAACTAGCATATCTCTTAAAATTCTCGCGTGATCAACTGGTTTCACGCCAATTAAATAGCTATAGTCCCATCATAGAGACTATAAACCCCAAGGAGTGGCAGGTCCCCCGCTCTACAAGCGCAAATAATGATGTTGCTCCTAAATTGGTACATGAGAGCTTCCGGCCCGTTTAATTTTGCTTAGCGGAAGTCGCCCTGTACCAGGAAAAAGAGCAACAAGTTTTGGCATTCCTGCCACTCCTTGGGGTTTTAGTCTCTATGGTCCCATAGAGCTATTTGTATTAATTCCTCCATGCTTTTTTCGCCAAGCTGAGAACTACGCCTTTTACGTCACGTTATCCTAAAAGCCGCCTATTTTCTTTGAAGACCGCGCTAGCTCAGCGCTAAGCACCGTGACGTCAAAATTTAAACACAAAATCCCGTTATGTAGGACACTGCTAACAGCGCTGGGCTCTGCTGAACGCGGTCCAGATTTCCACCATGATTATAAAATCTAAGCCTAATTATTTAAAAGTGTATTTAACTTTCGGCTCACTCTGAACCGTTAATGTCTCTGCATTACAGAAACTAAAACCAAACCCAAGCGTTTACTTTTTGGTTCACTAGGCCTATTGACAAATAACAGTTCATTTGACCAACATTGTAGCGTTGCGCTTGTATTCACTTTAGGAAGGATTATGCTATAAACAGATGTAGTATAGCTTAAGTAATATATAAACATCCATTTTAAATAATAATATTAAAACAAATCTTTGGAATATCAAAATGAAATAGAGCTTTAAAGCTACAAAAGTACTAAATGCATCATAATTACGAAAAATATTTCCACATATTCATTTTATATTATGGAAAACGGGAATATTAAGGTTCTGAAGGATTTCTTAACACATCAAAACAAAAACGAACTTCTAACGCAGCGCACTAGTGTAACAACGGACGGACACATATAGACAAACACATAGACTGCTGTTTTACCCTTTCCGTATTAATTTTGAGTTTAGAGACATGATTATCTTAAATATTAAAATAAATATAATTAATATTAAATATTTTCTTCGTTAGTTGTTCGCCTTATTGAGCGTTACATCGTCTTGATAAAGAACAATTAAACATTCTTGAGAGACTTGACTAATATTGGCGTTTAAAATGAAGCATACGCCGGTTGCCTCACCATACTCAAATAGGTAGTATATAATGGTGTCGAACTACAGCTAAAAGCAAGAACAACCGCAATTGCGAAAACCTTCGGTGGACGATCCCACCTTAGGGAGGCTAGACGTTTCTCGTAACCCTAGCTGATCGCCGCGAATGTCTTAAACCCAACGATGACGATGGAGTAGAAGCCAGGTGTGCAGACTGGTGTCCATGTGGGATGGACAAAAACAAAGACCAGAAGATGGTGGTGTAGAAGCCAGGTGTACAGACTGGTGTCCATGTGGGATGGATAAAAACAAAGACCAGAAGATGGTGATGTAGAAGCCAGGTGTACAGACTGGTGTCCATGTGGGATGGACAAAAGCAAAGACCAGAAGATGGTGGTGTAGAAGCCAGGTGTACAGACTGGTGTCCATGTGGGATGGACAAAAACAAAGACCAGAAGATGGTGGTGTTAGAAGCCAGTGTGTACAGAATGGTGTCCATGTGGGATGGACAATGACCAGAAGATGGTGGTGTTAGAAGCCAGTAAGTACACACTGGTGTCCATGTGGGATGGACAAAAACAAAGACCAGAAGATGGTGGTGTTAGAAGCCAGTGTGTACAGACTGGTGTCCATGTGGGATGTACGAAGGCCATAAGATGGTGGTGATTAGAAGCCAGTAAGTACAGACTGGTGTCCGTGTGGGATTGACAAAGACCAGAAGATGGTGGTGTGAGAACTCAAATAGAGTAGCCATTGCCGTGCCTGTGAAAGCAGTTCGGAAATGGCGAACACGTTTGCTCCGATTTGGAAACTGCGAACGCGGTCACGTGGGTGTAACAACAGACACACAGACACACACGATCGTTACAGAACCTCTCCGTGACATACGTCACTCGGAGAGGTAAAAACTAAATTTAATATAGAGTTAACAATTAATAATTATTGCTTCGAAATTGTTGCTAAAATAGTAGTGTGTGTACGTAGATGACGCTACAATAGGGCAACGCCGGTACTGCCCGGTAGCCTGTAGGCATAGAAAAGCGTCTGCACTCTGCTCTGCAAGGAAGTAGATTTGAAGATGGTTTGAGCAAATTTTTAAATTTGGTTCATAACTGTTGCATTTAAGATTGGGATGAAGATATTGATATATCATTAACGTTTATAGGCAAATTTAAACTTGAAATGATAATTTTTCTTTGTCCAAACTTGTTACTTAAAAGTGAAAAGAACCTTAGAAAGTGCTTGTGCTTGGTAAAATTTATTATTAGTATTATTTGAGTATTCAAACTTTAATAGAAAGATTTTATTACGAATGCCAATACTTCAAATTAAACATCAAATTATCATTTTAGCTAGGCTTTAGCTTATCTAATCCCAACACCCAAATTAAATGTACAGGTATAGTTAACCCCAAAAATGTGTCTATCTGGAAGCACTTGCAAGTTAATTTAATAAACTTAAAATATAAACACTTACATAGATAATATCATAAACTTGCTAAGTTACAGAAGTTTCCCTGATACACTCTCTAGAGACTACGGTATTAATTTCTTTTGGTTTACAAATCAAATATCTCTTACTTTAAAAATGTGTTTAGTTTTCACTATATTTTAGACTTTCTGACGAGTACAATTCCTAAAATAATTTTGTAAACCTTCTATTGCTAAAAACGCGACGTATTTTATAATTGTAGCGCTACCCGTTTTAAACTGCCTATCTTCCATTCGCAAATTTCCCGCCAAGAGATTTCAATTCTCGGCATGTATAGTTGTATAGGCGCGCTACCATGGAAACGCGTGACTCGCAGCCTCGAACAAATTTCCCTCCTCCCAGCCCCAACTAAGCAAGACGTGAGAGGAACGCGCCGGCCGCCGACGTGAGAGAGATGCTAGGTTTAAGCAACATAACTCGAGCCTGTTAATAAGACGAGACAGCCGTGAGTGTAAAGGAGTCAATCCGTCGAGTGAAAGCTCTGTGCGATGGCGCGGGATCGAAACCCGGTCGAGGAGGAAAATGATTTCATAAATAAATAAAGTAAAGTACATTGCATAGAGTATAGATGTCACTGCAATTCATGTTTCTAGCGGGAAATTTGAATTGAAAGTAACTTTATTTATGATGGATTCTCTCAGGTTACGCCAAAAATTGGGGGGAGAAGGAGGGGGGAGAAGACGCCCAGCCGCAAGGGGTAATTGCAATGCTTCCGCAGTCTATAGACAGCGAAAGCAAAAATCGATCAGAAAACCCAGAGCCCTAACAACAGACACAAGCACATAAACGACCGTGACAGATCCTCTTCGTGACATACGTGACCTGTACATGTAAAAATAACGATCAATATCGGCAAAATTTAACCTAATGACAGCTTTATTAAAATGAAGCTTGGAAAGGATAATAGATCCACATCCAAGTATTTTGCGTGCACCCATGCGTCATTTTACTGGGCCATACAAAAGTAATTAAATGAAAGTAAAAGGTATTAATAAAAGGCGGAGAAATAAGTTCATTTAAAACTAAAAGTAATTAAATGAAAGTAAAAGGTATTAATAAAAGGCGGAGAAATAAGTTCATTTAAAACTAAAAGTAATTAAATGAAAGTAAAAGGTATTAATAAAAGGCGGAGAAATAAGTTCATTTAAAACTAAGACAATAAGAATACTTTGAACAATATATACAGCGAGGAATTCGTTGCTCTGAGCTTGCTTCAGAAAATATTGTCAGCTTTAAAAGTTAAACATCTAATACTTAAGAGCCAATGTTGCCCGGATGTTGAAAGTAACCGGAAAGTTCAACTGGGAAGATTTTCTTGCCTATAGAGACACTAAACAATAAGTATTTTTAAGCCCACCTCTATGAAATTTCTTCAAGAAAGTGGTTTTTAATTATCTACCCTTCAAATTCAATAAAACTTTGCTTTTTAAGCTATAATCGTGAATCCAAAATGTTACGGGTCCGGAATACGACCTTCTTATGAGCCTTAATCTCTTGGGTTTCGACGATCCAATCTTGAGGGATTTTATTTAACCACTTTACCCCAGTTTTCGTGATTTCTACCGTGCAGATTGATCAAATAAGATATTTTTATGACAATATTTCCTTTTGTCAGAATGGATATATCAGTTCGTTATGTTTTTACGTGAAAAGCGAGAAACCTTTGAAATAAATTCTTTAACCATGAAAGATTATTTTTTGATAGTATACATACACGTTAGTTATGACAACTTATTACAAACTAATTGCCATAACTACCAATTTTAGAAAAGGTTTCGTTAAAATCTGGTAAGAGACTGGACAGCGGCGAATGTTTTCACCCTCTATAATTTCAAGTCGTAGACTTATTAAAGTGTTTTTAAAGGAATGGGCCCCTATATTTTTATGCTATAATCCCTTCTGTTAAACCCAAAACCAAGTTTTCAAGTTTTAAAATAAAACTTTTTTAAGTGCTTTTAAATTAAATCGGTAGAACTTTTTCCATTGAGGACCTTTTTCTCCTAAACATTATTATCCGAGGCCTCATAGGCTAGCGTTCGTATCGGGTATAAAACCTTATTTCCCACTAGATTTAACAATTTACGTTCTTTTAGAATGCATTTTCAGAGAATTAATTTTTATTTTATTCAATTAAATTCTATATTTTATCATAGATTTATAAGACTATATCTTGGCAGTGAAGTTTAGAGGCAGATGAAGTTGGTGATGTCGATATGAAATATATTTTTAAAAAAATTAAAAATATTATTAACAATTTAATTTCAGCCATAACATTAACTCTACGAAAGTACTGTTGACCTTTTCTGGTAACACAATTATGGGTATACTATTCCTTTAATCAACTTCACCTTCATGTCTCTTATATTCTTATAGCTGAATAATATTATCTATTTTGGCACGGCATGAATTTAGGAAAATAACCTTGGAACAAACGTTAGAAAAATGATCAAAGGCTTCATGGTTTTCATAACATTTACTCTTGGCAACCAACTCAATCGGTCCGACATTTCGGAGAGATTTTTCCATTTCGCGACTTAATCAAAAATCCGTAGATATATAAATGTCTCGTGGTTTTCTCATCGACTTCGAATTTTATCATAGATCTCGAAATTTATTTATATATTTACAGAATATTTCTTTTTAATTCTGGATTTGTCTCCAATTCTCGACCTTGTAATTCCTTCAAAGATTTCGAAATTTTTTGTTTGAAACATCACTCAATTTCGATAGAAAAGTGTTGGATTTCGTGTAAATAACGGACTAGTCACTAAAAAAGTCATTCAAATAGTATTGGAAGTTTTCAAGGTCGTGTCTATCGTTTCCTTGCTAAAAATACAGTTTTTTGAAGAACTAAGACGCTGTCTTCTGGTAAGTGTGAAACCAAAAATTCGTGTTGGCTTAAAATTTTAAAGATCAACAAGATATCTTTAGAAAAGGAATCGTGTACGCGGATCCCAAAGTAGCGGTCCTCATAAAAGCGTTTAATAGTGGTTTCCCGAAAAAGCAGTTTACCCGTTACGGCAGAATGTAGGACATAATCCCCCGGACATAATCCCCCCATTAGAGAAGAAAAGGACATAATCCCCTCAGGTAGGAGACAAAATCCCCCGGACAATTTCCCCCGAATGGATGATGAAGACAAAATACCCCCAGCCCTAGGACAAATTCCCCCCAGCCCCAAGACAAATTCCCCCCAGCCCCAGGACAAATTCCCCCCAACAAATGTAAAAAATAACATTTTGGAAAAGGCATACCCTTGTTGGTCGCTAATATATTTTGGAAAAGGTGGCAGCTAATTAATAGGAGAATATTTTGGAAAAGGTGGCAGCTAATTAATAGGAGAATATTTTGGAAAAGGTGCCAGCTAATTAATAGGAGAATATTTTGGAAAAGGTGCCAGCTAATTAATAGGAGAATATTTTGGAAAAAGTGCCAGCTAAATAATAGGAGAATATTTTGGAAAAGGTGCCAGCTAATTAATAGGAGAATATTTTGGAAAAGGTGCCAGCTAATTAATAGGAGAATATTTTGGAAAAGGTGCCAGCTAATTAATAGGAGAATATTTTGGAAAAAGTGCCAGCTAATTAATAGGAGAATATTTTGGAAAAGGTGCCAGCTAACTAATAGGAGAATATTTTGGAAAAGGTGCCAGCTAATTAATAGGAGAATATTTTGGAAAAGGTGCCAGCTAATTAATAGGAGAATATTTTGGAAAAGGTGCCAGCTAATTAATTGGAGAATATTTTGGAAAAGGTGCCAGCTAATTAATAGGAGAATATTTTGGAAAAGGTGCCAGCTAATTATAAGGAGAATATTTTGGAAAAGGTGCCAGCTAATTAATAGGAGAATATTTTGGAAAAAGTGCCAGCTAATTAATAGGAGAATATTTTGGAAAAGGTGCCAGCTAATTAATAGGAAAATATTTTGGAAAAGGTGCCAGCTAATTAATTAACTACGCCACCAGATCGCTGAGGCTTCCAGTGTTTTAGATAATATTGATATTGTATTTTTTATTGTCGGGGGATTATGACCGGGGAATTTGTCTAGAGCGTGGGGGATTTTGTCTAGAGGGTGGGTAGATTTTGTCTAGAGGGTGGGGGATTTTGTCTAGAGGGTGGGGGGATTTTGTACTCTTAACTACGATGGGGGGAAAATGACCGGGGGATTTTGTCTTGAGAGAGGGGGGATTTTGTACGTTATTAAAAATGGGGGGATTATGACCGGGGGTCTTTTGTCTTGGGGGTATTTAGTCCGTATACCGTTACGGCAGTTCCCTATACAGGGGTTCTCGTAAACGCGGTGTACTGTTACAGCAATTACCCAAGGAGCAGTACAGTCCCGGAAAACATTTCCTGTACATTTTTATTTGGATGACACTTTGTTTCTATTTGAGCTAGAGTAACAAAATAGGACTTCCTATACAGGTTGACTTAACAAAGTTTCTGCACAGTTTTATGTTCCGCACCTTAAATACCTATATCACCTTTCCGCACAATTTGCAAAAAACATTTTTATTTTCTTGTTGATAATAAAATTTTCGATGGTGTTAAAAGAAACATATATTTATCACACAGCTTCTACAATCGGAATTAAAAAATTAATATTTTACTTTTATTTTTTTAACATAAAGATAATTGTTTTAATGCTTAAGTCTATCGATGCATTATTCTATATCGATAGTGATAATGCAATGGTCAAATCTCAAGTTAAATAGCAAGCTTCTAACCTAACCCTAACGGAACCCTAACGGAACCAAAACTAAACCAAACCGAACCCTTAATCTTTGCGGAAATGGGTTATGGTAAAAAATTGTGAACTAAAATTTTGAAGTAAAAACTGTGCGCAAATGGGCCGTAAAAATTGTGCGGAATTGGGCTATGATTCTAGAAAATTTGTGGAAATGGTCAACCTCGGACACGGTGACACTGATAAGGCGTTAGCCCTACCAGAAATAGTAAAGACCGCCAAAATGACGTCCCGAAATAATACCTCAAATAGGTCGACAAAGCTATCATTACACGCGTCATGTCACGCATAATCCAAAACGGTTTTGAAACTGTCAATCGGTTCAGAAAATCAAAATGTATGACACAAAATATGACATTCAGAGCATTGGGAAATAAACCTAACTATTATCTATTTTTATCCATATCAGCTTAGCTCCGTAGTAAAACATAACGATCAGAAAAACAAGATGTTCAAACCATAGCATAGTTTGAATCTGAAATTTGAGAATTACGTTCAGTAACGGGGCGATTTATAAAGCTAATTATCAGTAAGCTCGATTTTGAAAGGACGATTGGATACCAACTTAGGAGGAAATATTTTGGATGGCGCTTTGGAAAGCAGAGATGTTGAATTTGTGTACTGGATAGTGTTTAGGGTGTAAATTTGTGATTACTAAAGTGGGAGAAATTTAGAAATTAACGATTTTGAAAATATTCTATAAAGGACGAAGGTTGCGTTTTGGTTGAATTCTTCTGTGACTTTCTGTAGTAAATGTTTGTGGAACTTTTGGCTGTCTTTTTGTTAGTTTATGGTTTGGTGGCGTATCGGCAGTTGTTACTGGTTCCAATATCCTTAAGACTGACTTTATGCCTCTTGGAGCCTTACTTAAAAATGGTGGCCTGAAATGTAATAAAATGTCTCGACACCGCGTGCCTTTTTTGCTACTCTGTAAATACTGAAAACGATATTTTTCTAAATATTCAAGGTGGCCTTTTCTCTAAATATTCAAGATGTTTTTTTCTGAACATTCGTGATATGATTTCTGTAAATTTAACACATAAATAAAATAAACATTTCCCCCCGAAAAACCTCATTACCAAACCTACGGGAGGTCAAGTAAAGAGTATTTAACTCTACATTGGCGCCCATTAAAATTCTCATTTCAAGTAAATTCAACGCGCCTTAGATTACTTTACTGCCATTAACCTGTAATAAAATAACATCAAAATATTTCAGAGGAAATAGTCAAGGTTATTAATGGAAGCAAACTCTATTTAGGTTTTTGCTTCAGTCGGTGGGGATCTTAGTTTGGACCAAATTGCCGATAGGAAACCATATATATTAAATTCTCACTGTCACAATCCAAGGCGCTTACCGACTAAATAGGCTAATAACTGGAAAAGTGATCGACATTGAAACTGGTCTTTCTAAGCGAGAAAATTTAGACGCTGAAAAACAACGCAATTGCAAACGATGCCCTGTTTATCGTTTGGATGGCCTCTCATTTCAGCCACATCGTAGTATACGATGAGGCTCTTAGTTTGACCCGAGCCGTAGAGGTAGTAGTAGTAGTAGTACTTGTGGCCGGAGTTTTCGCTTTCGTTATCTTTATTTTTTAGCTTAAAAGAAACTCCACATTACCACAACCCACCCATAGGGGTAACTGGGCTCGGTTAGAGACTTAATTTTAATTAAAATGTTTTTCGGATCGCAGCCGGGAATCGAACCCGGATCTCTCACGCAGTAGACAGACATTCTACCACTGAGCCATAGAGACTTGATAGAAACTCCCAGTTTTTGTCCTTAAGTTTTATCTCTAAAATGTCGGGGTGATGTGGGGTGAGGTACCTCTTAATCTGTGGGTCGGATACTTATGAATTTGTATGTATGGGGTTTTTATATTTATTTTCTTTTAATTTATGTGCTAATTAAATAGATAACGATTTTCCCCGTTTCGTTCTCGTGCGGTAGCTATCGTCATCTATGTTATGATTGACTGGAACGTTTTGGCGGTTAATTCAAATGTGGGTTTAGATAGAGCTAACATATTGTTAAATGAGCGTAATGCGTTTGATCATTTTAGCATTCCTAAAGGTAATTCGAGGGGATAATCACTAAAATGGGTAATCACTATAATGGACTTGTATCTTTGGGGTCGGATACTTCTGAACCTGTATCTTTGGGGTCGGATACTTCTGAACTTGTATCTTTTTGGTCGGATACTTCTGAACTTGTACCTTTGGCGTCGGATACTTCTGAACTTGTACACTCTAAGAAATAGAGGTGTAAGTCTACACCTTTTTAACTCTTTTTGATGGTGCTAAATTCAACACCATTTCCAGTGTTGGTTTACAACCCAAAGGGTGTTAAATCACACTCTAAGAAAATGGAGTGTGCTTTAACACCTTTAAAATAAGTTTATATGGGCCGAAATTTGACACCGTTTCAGTTGTTGCATAACACCTTTAAGAGTGTCGCATAACACCTTTAAGAGTGTCGCATAACGACATTAAGGGTGTCGCATAACGACTTTAAGAGTGTCGTATAACACCATTCAGCGTGTCGCATAACACCATTCAGAGTATCGCATAACACCATTCAGAGTGTCGCATAACACCATTCTGAGCGGCGCATAACACCATTCAGGGTGTCGCATAACACCATTCAGAGTGTCGCATAACACCATTCAGAGTGTCGCATAACACCATTCAGAGTGTCGCATAACACCATTCAGAGTGTCGCATAACACCATTCAGAGTGTCGCATAACACCTTTAAGAGTGTCGCATAACACCTTTAAGAGTGTCGCATAAAACCTTTAAGAGTGTCCCATAAAACCTTTAAGAGTGTCCCATAAAACCTTTAAGAGTGTCCCATAAAACCTTTAAGAGTGTCGCATAACACCTTTAAGAGTGTCTCTAAACACCTTTAAGAGTGTCTCTAAACACCTTTCGGGGTGTCGCATAACACCTTTAAGACTTTCGCTTAACACCTCTCGGAGTGTTGCATAGCACCTTTAAGAGTGGGAGTTTTTTTAATAGGATAGTAGTAGAAATCATACTATACTGACGGAGAAAATACTATGGATAGCTACATTTTGACCACTCATGAGGCATAATTGAAATATCGAAAACTCGTATGGTTTTACTGTTTCATTACTGTTTGAGCATTCGCTATTCCGCAGAATTATTAGCATTTAGTGCTATATTCATAGCAAGGTTTCACCTTGAGAGAACTTATTCCCCTGTTGGAAATTTCTCACGTGCAGAACTTCGCCCCGTTAAGTGAGGGTATCTCTGGGATGAAGTGTGCAACTGCACATAAAGTTGGCCATTTGATCAACTTAAAATGCAGTGTAAAACTGCATGAAAAATCCGTAGAGTTTCCCGTATTAAACCATCTGAAAAACGGCAGAAAGTTTCCGATTTATACTAATGCAATGGAAATTATATTGGTTTTTGAGGCCATAATATTCAGGCAGTAGATTTAGACGTTCTTGTTAAATTTAATAATCTCTTTTCACTAAGAGTTTTTCAAGTAACAGAAACAAGTTTAACCTAATTTACTCTACAAAATTTACAAAAACAAAACCCTTTTTTCTAAAAATAAAACATGTCAGAAAAGCAAGTGCTTCACAAGTTGTCCTGTCAACACTAGACTAGAGGTCTAAAAATGGTTTCTACATGGTTTAAACTTAAACATGATACCAGTAATAGTTTAAATTTAGTTGTATTATGGTTTATTTTTCTACAAAGCAAACGTGCTATAGAGAAAAATCTATCACGTTTACCAGTCCCTTTAGAGATTCAGCGTTCATGGCGCTACTATTGATATTACTTCAATAGTAATTACTTCATGCCTATTTCGAAATTTTTTTTCGGTACCCTTTAATTCGCCGAATGCGTCCGCAAGGGGCGCGCTTTAGAACCTATATTTCCCGCGAAATTTGAAACGCAGCAAAACTTGGCGTGAATATCCATATAGTAGACGATGGTCATTCCCTTTTTCAAGGTCTGAGGGATGAGATTAGATAAAAGAACATCAAGAATTATTAGAATATTAGGGCATCGTTGAAACTTCTAAATTTAAAATAAGGAATTTAAGAATGAAAAAACCTTTTTATTCGTTTAATTTTTCTAGTAAGTTTTTTATTAGGAGTGTCGCCTAACACTAATAGGGGTGTCGCCTATCACTATTAGGAGTGTCGCCTAACACTATTAGGGGTGTCGCCTAACACTATAAAGAGTGTCGCCTAACACTATAAAGAGTGTCGCTTAACACTATTTAGAGTGTCGTCTAACACTATTAAGAGTGTCGTCTAACACTATTAAGAGTGTCGCCTAACACTATTAAGAGTGTTGCCTAACAATATTAAGAGTGTTGCCTAACACTATTAAGAGTGCCGCCTAACACTATTAGGAGTGTCACCTAACACTAATAGGGGTGTCGCCTAACACTAATAGGGGTGTCGCCTAACACTATTAGGAGTGTCGCCTAACACTAATAGGGGTGTCGCCTAACACTATTAAGAGTGTCGCCTAACACTATTAAGAGTGTCGCTTAACACTATTAAGAGTGTCGTCTAACACTATTAAGAGTGTCGTCTAACACTATTAAGAGTGTCGCCTAACACTATTAAGAGTGTTGCCTAACACTATTAAGAGTGTTGCCTAACACTATTAAGAGTGCCGCCTAACACTATTAGGAGTGTCGCCTAACACTAATAGGGGTGTCGCCTAACACTAATAGGGGTGTCGCCTAACACTATTAGGAGTGTCGCCTAACACTAATAGGGGTGTCGCCTAACACTATTAAGAGTGTCGCCTAACACTATTAAGAGTGTCGCTTAACACTATTAAGAGTGTCGTCTAACACTATTAAGAGTGTCGTCTAACACTATTAAGAGTGTCGCCTAACACTATTAAGAGTGTTGCCTAACACTATTAAGAGTGTTGCCTAACACTATTAAGAGTGCCGCCTAACACTATTAGGAGTGTCGCCTAACACTATTAAGATTGTCGCTTAACACCGTTAAGAGTGTCGCTTAAAACCGTTAAGAGTGTCGCCTAACACCGTTAAGAGTGTCGCCTTACACCGTTAAGAGTGTCGCCTAACACCGTTAAGAGTGTCGCCAAACACCTGTAAGAGTGCATAACACGTTTAGCAGTGTTTTATAATGGTACAATACCGCCTGATTACCAATTTCTTAGTTATTTTATTTAAAGGAAAAAAATGTTCTTTGAATATCATCTTTAAATAAATGTTTAACAAATAATATTCTACTCTAATATTCAAACAGTAATGGAAATGAAAGACCTTATTTATGAAACCAGCCATATTATAAATTTCCATGTTTAATTTCAAAGGGTGTTTTTAAAGTGTTGCTTTACACTGAATTTACACCTTAAATTGGCCACAAAAACTAAAGGTAATAAAACTCTTTTTTTTGGGTGTTTTTACGGTGTAAAAAAAGAGTATTCTAAATTTACACCCTTTTAACACATTTTTAACACTTCGATTTCTTAGAGTGTATGCCGCTTCCCACGCGCTAAAACTAGAGAGAGAAAAATTGGTCGAGTTCCAAAAACATTTCCCACCCCCTTCCCCTCAATCTAAAGCCGCAGAACACGGACCCGGCTCCTTGAATCTAGTTCGGCCGTCTACCACCGCGAGCGTCTCACGTTTTGGAGGGAAAATTCTGAAACCGCCACTAGAGGGCCAACCGTTTGTGTTTTATCAAGTCTTTTCTCTAATGCCGAGTGAAGAATTTGGTTAGCTCAATACTTCTAGTATCATACCACTTCTGAGAGAACTTATAAACCAAAAATAATAATATCGAATTAAGAAAAAATAAAACAAATCTAAAAAAAACTATAATGAATACGTATTTCCAATCTCAGAGTTTATGAAAACTGAAATCTTTTTCCACCGCCAGCAGAATTTCTTGGAACATAAACACGCTCGGAATAGAGGGCTACTTCCCTGGCCAAGGCTTGTTCGGGTCTTTTTGCAATATCCTTAAAAATACCTCCAAATTTCGGTAGATCGTAAAGCATGTTGACGTGGACGTCAATTTCCTGGGCCGTGACATCCTTACGTTCCCTTTCAAGCCGGCTAACCTCTCTGACATAAGCGTTTACGGCCTTTTCGAGCTTGTGCAAGAAATTAGTACTTCTTCGGTCGTAGCCCAAAGTTTGTGCCTTGGATGTTTCGCAATCAATAAGGGCCAAAAGATATTTCATTATGAAATCCGACTGTTGCGTCAAGGAATTCTGGGCAATGAAATGAGTGAACCTAGCGCTGGCTTTCAGGACGTAATCCAACTCTTTCGTGTAACATTTTCTCTCCTCTTCTAAATTGTATTTTATTTCTTCGGCTTCTTCTTGTCGAGTTTTCCAGTTTGAAAGTTTAGTATTCGCAGTGTTATCCATTTTTTTAGTGTAGGTCTTCCGCATTTGATAGTATATGTGCATGTGGTTTTTCCATGAGCAGCCACACCTATATGTACAATTAGAATGAGCTGCAATGACCTTAGAAAACTTAAATAAAACTAACACTTATCGTCGAACCTTTCCTAGATAGTCAAACAAACACATTAAGCGAAACACACGATAAAGATTGCAACAGGATAATACAACTCTATGGAAGTCATTGGCCTGAACTGCTATCTGTATAAAATTTGAAGATTTCTCGAAAAATAAAACTATTTTGCCTGAAGTAGATTGGTGGATAGTTAGACTAATCGACAGACCCCGAGAAAAAGACCCAACTCGCGGGCCCCCTCACGACAACCCTATACGCGTCTCGGGCCCCTAGAAGGTGCGGCTCTTAGGGATACTGACCGAATTGCCCCTACCCTCTCAACGGTCCTGTCAACAGAAAATCAATCATTAAAAGTAGTTTTAAACATCTGTAGTACAGACGTTTGGGCGACCAAATTGGACTAGAAGCGATTGTAGATAAAAAGAGAAAAGGGTTCGTCTGAACATACGGGACTACAAGGTTACTTTCCAGTTTTTGGAGACTTATTCTGTCAATTCTACAGAGAGAATGACAATTACAAACAGAATAGTTTATAACGGGGCGTACTATTAGCGTCGAAAAGATTAGCATCCAATGAGAATAGCGTCGAAAATTTTATTTTGGAGCAATAGCACCGAATAGAAGTGAATCGAAAATCTTAGCATCGAATAGAATAGTGTCGAAAGGAGTAGCATCGAGGGCGTCAAGACCGCCATTGGAATAGCGTCGAAAACATTTTAGAAAGTTTGGATTAATGGCGAAAGGAATATCGTCGAATTTATGTGAATGAGATTAGTATCGAAAAGATTTGTATTTAAGTAAGCCAATACTTGACATTTGCTCATCAATGAAAAGTAAGCTTTACTACCACTGTCCGAATCAATTTTTTCAGCGTAAAAATCCCCTCTGTGCAGGGTTTTAGAATACCAACTTGTACCTCTTTGGTAGGATTTTAACCCAACCAACACTTGATTCTGATTAATAAGACCACGGTGAGTTCGACAAAAATTGTGAAAATATTCTAAACCCTCCGCAAGTTGGTCAAAAAGTTTTGGAAAATTTCAAAATTGCTTATTATTATTGAGACCGCTGACCGCCTAAACGCGTTATGCACTCAATCTTGAAAAATGTCTAGGTGAAAAACATAATAACAAGGGCTCGCGACGGAAATATAGCTATGAAATTTTAAACACCCGCTGAAACATTTCAATTCTCATATCAGGATAGAAAAATATTTGAAGAAAGCTCCACCTTTGAAAGTAAACAATATTTTGGAGAGACGTAATATTATTTCGAAACGTAAATGAATTAATGAAGATAACAATATTTTGGAAAAGGCATAATATTATTTGGAAAACTAACTGAAGGTAAACATCCATATTTAGGAAAAGGCATAATATTATTTGGGAAATAAATGAAGATAAACCACAATATTTTGGAAAAGGCGTAATATTATTTGGGAAATATATGAAGATAAACAACAATATTTTGGAAAAGGTGTAATAATATTTGGGAGACTAAAAAAATTAATAAATCAAAATTTTGGAAAAGGTATAACAATATTTGGGAAGTGAATGAAGATAAACAACAAAATTTTGGAAAAGGCGTAATATTTCAAAACGTACATGAAGATAAACAACAATATTTTGGAAAAGGCGTAATATTATTTGGAAAATATATATAGATAAACAACAATATTTTGGAAAAGACGTAATATAATTTGAGAAATATTTGAAAATAAACAACTATTTTGGAAAAGGCGTAATATTATTTGGGAAATATATGAAGATAAACAACAATATTTTGCAAAAGGCGTAATATTATTTAGGAAACTAAATAAATGAAAATGTCAAATTTTGCAAAAGGTATAATATTATTTGGGAAGTAAATGAAGAAAGCAAAGAAAATTTTGTAAAAGGCGTAATATTATTTCGAAACGTTCATGAAGATAAACAACAATAATTTGGAATAGGCGAAACATAATTTGGGAAGTAAATTAAGATAAACATCAATCCCAATTTCCCAAATAAAATTACACCTCTTTCAAAATTTTCTTATTTATCTTCATTTACTTTTCGAAATAATATTACGCCTTTGCAAAATTTTGTTGTTTATCTTCATTACCTTCGGAAATAGTTAACGCAAGTGTTTAAAATTTCATAGCTTTATTTCCGTCGCGAGTCTTTTGTTATTATATTTACCCCCTAGTACACTGTAAAAAATTAGCGTGCTTTTGGCATTCAAAACTGATAGTGACCGTTCAATTTTGAACAAGCCTCTATTGACGCGTTCACATTTAACCAGAGACATTCAATTTTCAACAAGGGGTGTTTTAGGCGTTCAAAACCAGTCATGAGCATTTATTTTTGATCAAACTACCGTCATGTCGATCAAAACTTAACTCAAGCATTTATTTTTGAACAACTTATACATAACCGTTCAAAAATGAATCTTTATCCCATTCAATTTCAATTTTGAATAACCGCCTTGGGCTAATGAAGCGTTCAGATACGGTCGTTTTGGCGTTCTAATAGGATTGTATTAGTATTAGTATTAAAACAAGAGCGTTTTAGGTATTCAAATAAGAACTTTTTGACTTTCAAACGAGTGCATTATGGGCGTTCAAACGAATGAGATATGGGCATTCAATCGAGTGCGATATGGGCGTTCAAACGAGTGTGATATGGGCGTTCACACGAGAACGAAATTTTTCAATCCCAATAGGTGTGCCAAACCAAATTATTTCTGCCCTAAAATTACTTGATTCCGCTGCTGTAAATTTGTACTACAAACAAAGCTTCCATTAAAAATTCAATAACTTCTCAACAATTTACTATAACTTGCTTATTTACCTTGAATTAAATATACATTAGCCTGTATAAACATCATTATACAATAATATCAAAGGAAATGTTACGGATTATTGCGTATTTCTCCTTTCCCTTATATTTACTTGGGCCTTCAAATAGTTTGATAATATAACCTATTGCTCTAACGTTATAATCGGAAAGGGTGCAGACTTTCTTCATACAACTGAATTATTATTTAACACAACGATTATAGTTTATGTGTTTCAAATTCACCCGCCCTCAGAAGATGTACAAGCTTTAAACACATTAGATTTCTTCCTTATCAGTGTGTTTACTATATTTAATATAGTATGCCCTATACCATAAGGCATTCAGCGATGAAATTTGAAATCAAATTTCTCCAGGCTATTCAAAATTCAACGTCAAATTTCAATGCTTCATCAAACGCTTGTCCACCATGTATTATTAAATGGTGAACTGCTTAATTTTAAACGTAAGCAATTGAATATGAACGCTTGATCAAACTCTCCGGTGTTGCTCAATAATGATTACATAAAGATTCAATATTAAACGTTAAATTTTCCAATTTAATTTGAGCGGTTTCATGCTTAAATTTACACGATATACTAACCTCTTAGCATCGTTCAAATATGAATGCGTGAGCGATTAATTTTGAACAATAGTGTTCTGTTCAAATTTGAACGCAAAGAAGTTATTCAAATTTGAACGCGAAGAAGTTATTCAAATTTGAACGCAAAGAAGTTATTCAAATTTGAATGTTAAAGCGTACCACCACAGTGTCGGCGCTATGCACGCCTAAGCAATCAAAGATGAACCTCACTTTTTTACAGTGCACATGGTTCCGATTACAACTGACCAAGGTTTTGAAGCACACGCCACATGATTCAGGTAGGAACCTAATACGGTTCCAAAAGAAACTAACTTGGTTCAAAGAAAAACCCCAGCTCGGATCGTAGATGAACTCCTTAGGGCTTTATAGAGAACTCATATCAAAGGGTTCTATGTAGATCAAAAAAGGGTTTAAAATAGGGGACAAGCGTTAAGAACCCTTTTCTCGACAAAGTAGAACCTTTTTTTTCTTAGAGTGTACTAGTAGAGCCAGCGGTCACAAAACTATGAGACATACATGAGACAGGGGCTTCAAAATTCAGTAGTTTTGTTAGAGGTCTAAAAATTACGAGATATTATACGCGATGTACGAGGTTACCTCCCATTTTTAAAATGTGAGTAGTTTTTGGTAAGCACCATCTAGTGAGCGAATTCTGTACTTTGATTTTATTCCGTATTTTAAAAATGGCCGCGGACAACAACAATCTTTATGACACAGAGTTAACCCTTTGTCAGGTCCCTAATGAAGTTTGCAAACCCGCGACCTCCACTCCCTTAAATCCCTATGCAATCCACCTTATTCCCTTTCGCCGGAAGTTAGGCTTAAGTCAGGATTCATGGGGATGAGTAACTGGAATAAATTGGTCTGTCGTCCACTACAGTACACTGTAAAAAAGTGAGATTCATCTTTGAATGCTTAGACGTGCATAGCCCCAACACTGTGGTGGTACGCTTTAACGTTCAAATTTGAATAGTTTCTTTGCGTTCAAATTTGAACAGATCACTATTGTTCAAAATAAAACGGTCACGCATTCAAATTTGAACGGTACGTAAAAGGTTAGTATATCGTGTAAATTTAAGCACGAAACTGTTCAAATTTAAATTGAAAATTAAACGTTTAATATTGTATGTTTTTGCAATCATTATTGAGCAACATCGGATAGTTTGATCGAGCGTTCATATTCAATTGCTTACGTTCAAAATTGAGCAGTTCACCATTTAACAATACATGGTGGACAAGCGTTTGATGAAGCATCGAAACTTAACAGTAGTAGCGTTCAATTTTGAATAGAGAAGTTCGATTTCAAATTTCATTATTGAATTCCTTATGGTAGGCCAAACTATATTAAATGTAGGCACTGATAAGGAAGAAATCTAATGTGTTTAAAGCTAGTACATCTTCTCAGGGCGGGTGGACTTGAAACACATATATATTAATCGTTGTGTAGAATAATAATTCAATTTTATGAAGAGAGACTCCACTTTTAAGGGACGTGTTCATTATCAAGTTCCCCTCAATTATAAAGGAGTATGTTTTACGTTATCAACCGATTTGAAGGCGTTTTACGTTATCAACCGATTTGAAGGCGTTTTACGTTATCAACCGATTTGAAGGCCTATGTAAATATAAGGGATTGGTGAAATACACCATAATCCGTAACCTTTACTTTGATATTATTATATAATGATGTTTATACAGACAAATAATATATTTAATTCAGGGTAAATAAGCAAGTTACAGTAAATTGTTGAGATGTTATTGGATTATTATTGAAAGTTTTGTTTTGATACCCAAGATCTTGGATGATACTGCACACTTTTCCTGATTGAACGCCTGACATTTCCAAACTGTTCAATAATGAACAATTGCGCTTACTTTTGAATAGGACTGTTCACGAGCCGAGCTGAGCGAGCTTTTTAAAAGCTCGGCTCGGCTTGACTCAAAAAACCGGCGGCTCGGCTCGACTCGAGTCGAGCTGGGTCTTGGCTCGGCTCTAGCTCGGCTCGGCTCGAAAATGATCGAGCCGAGCCAAGCTGGCTCGATTAATATATACATTTTTAAAAAAATTGCTACTACCAACGTCAAACTTGAGAACGAAATGCCATCTCATGTTTAGGAATGTAGAGGTTCAGTAAAACCTGCTCGGTAAAATGTGCTCAGGGTTAGAGACGAGAGATTTTTCCCACGCTATATTTCGTGTAAAAATACATCGGAAAGCTATTGGTGGAGAGAATAAAGACTAAAAGGGAAGCACTATATCAGTGACCAAGCTCGCGAGCCGGCTCGCGAGTCGTAGTGGCTCGATGCCTGTCGGCTCGGCTCGGCTCGACCATAAAAAAGCTCGCTCGACGCTCGTTAATTAATAGAGCCGCAAAAGTGGCGGCTCGGCTCGGCTCGGCTCGAACTCGGCTCGTTCGTCACGAACCCGAGCTGGCTCGAGCTCGTGAACAATCCCACTTTTGAATACCCATTGAACGCTGTTTTTCTTATAGTGTTGTTTTCTAGCCAAAACACTCGTTTAAACCCCAAAAACACTCTCGTGTGAACGCCCATAACGCTCTCGTTTGAACGCCTATATCACACTCGTTTGAACGCCCATAACGCTCTCGTTTGAACGCCTATATCACACTCGTTTGAACGCCCATAACGCTCTCGTTTGAACGCCTATATCACACTCGTTTGAACGCCCATAACGCTCTCATTTGAGTGTCAAAAACAATCTCGTTGGAACGCCATTAACATCCTCGTCTGAATGCGCAAAAATTTGTTATTTGAACGTCTAAAACGCTCTTCTTTTAATACTTATATAACCTATAGAACGCCATAACTACCATAACTGAACGCTTCATTAGCGCAAGGTGGTTATTCAAAATTGAATGGGATAAAGATTAATTTTTGAATGGTAATACATAAGTTATTCAAAAATGAATGCTATAGTTAAGTTCTAATCAATATGACGGTAGTTTGTTCAAAAACGAATGCTAATGGATAGTTTTGAACGCGTAAAACACTCCTCGTTCAAAATTGAATATCTCTGGTTAAATCTGAATGCATCAATAGAGGCTTGTTCAAAATTGAACGGTCGCTACCATTTTTGAATGCCAAAAGCACGCTCATTTTTTACAGTGTACATATTTTTGGCTAATGTAGCAGACGACAGACTAATTTCTTCCCGTTATTCACCCCCATGAATCCCGTGCTAAGCCTAACTTCCGGCGAAAGGGAATAACATGGATTATTTTACAGCCAAGAACGGAACATGTTCTACCCCAATCTGCCATTTATATTTTTCAAAACTTACTAATTACCAATGAGAATTAAAAAATATGTTCAAATCATCGGATTCACCGAGCCAAAGGATTTCAGACGATGGTTTTGAACTTCCTGCTTTTGAACGCTAGATGGCAGTTTAAACACCGACGTTTAAAGAGACAAAAATACCGAATTTTACGCTTTACTTCGAAGCTAGATGTCGGTATCAAAAACTACTAAGACGCAATGGCAGCCCCCCCCCCCATGGAATTTGTCTGGTAAACGACGTATAGATTGCGGATAAGTGAAAATCCCGACTGACTGACAGATAATCAACGTCCGACCCAAACCGCTTTACCTATAGAAGGCTAAAACATTGCAGTCACGGCACTCTTAACTAGTGACGCACACCAAGAAAGATGTTTCCAATTCTACGCCACCTTCAAAAATGGCGCCGAAAAATGTTTATAAACCTTCAATATGGAATTACCACAACGCTTTTCAAACGATTACTTTAATATTTATAGTCCACTGGTTTCCTATATGCTATAGACGGCCCTAATGGCTCTTGGGTTTAAATTTTAGCTTCTGAAATGTCATGAAGGAATATTATAAAATATTTATGGCATAAATTTCAACCGATTAAGTTTTAAAATATTGTTTCGCTCAATATGTCCTAGTAGAGACGTTCTTCATGGGCTTTGGGGCTCAATTTTCCTTAATCATTTAAAATATTCCGACGGACAACGTCGGGTCTTCTTGCTGCTAGTAAAAAGTAAAATAAATACTAGAAAAGGCAGTAATAACAAAAATATGAAAGTATTTCAGGCGAAGGTGATAGAATATTTAAAGTAATCTATATATAAATCAAAGTCGTGACTGACTGACTGATAATCAACGCCCAGCCCGAACCGATTGCCCTAGAAGGCTGGAAATTTACAGTAACGTTATTCATAAGTAGTAAGCGCGTACTAATAAAGATTTTTCAAATCTGCCACCATCTTAAAAAATGGCGCCCAGAAATGTAAAAAAATCTTCTCTATGCAACAAAGTCCGATTTCACACTGATTTAGTACACTGGTTTCCTTTAACCTACAGACGGGCTGAATGGTCTTTCGGGTTCGATTTGTTGTCATCTTTTTAAATGGTGGCCACAAATTTAAAAACCCTACTTTATGGAATAATGTCCGCGTGAAAAGTAATCGAAAAAATACTTCCCTAGGGGCTGACGGGCAACGCCGAGTGCCTTCGCTCCTAGGGTGGTACAAAAATATTAGTCATCAGTGAAATTTACCCATTCTTTATAACATTTTGATGGAAGTTCTTATTACACGCGAGCGATGCTGCAGGTAACAGCTAGTATCTTATAAAATGGAAGTAAAACAATATTTTCAATGGCTTCGTCAAGTGTATGTTTGCACTTGAATACGTGTATATATATATATATAGTTGCTATTCATTTTATGAATTTGACAGTGAATGCACTGGATGTTTCGCGTCACGACTACATCCGTGCTCGTCAAGCGTCGTCAACGGAGCGAAACGAGGATTCTAAATCGGGCCCCCGTTACGCCGCGCATTACTACGCCTCGAAATGGTATTCTAATTGAGGTTCTCCCGGGTGCCCTTCCCCCTTCCTCCCACTCCCTCCATTCTGGGCATTGGTTATCGCTGCTCCACCCTGGAGTCCGCACGCGAAATAAAGAATCTCATAATAAAATACACGCGCGCAATAACACGACCAAAACCGAGGGACTACTCACCACAGCACACACACTAGTCAACGTAGTGAACCCCTGAAAAATGTCGAAATTAATAAAGCATTACTTTTCCAATAATGAAATTTGAGGTATGAACGGTAAAAATATTAGTATAAAAATTAAAAATATTTTAAAACTTGGTAATTTTAATTTTAATATTAAATATTTATTATTGAAAAAATAAATTGGTTTATTTATTCATATATGTTATACTTATTTTGTGTTCGTTTCTTACAAAGAATTTTAACCCATTTGATTTTTATCCATTAGGTTCTTATTGACAGTAGAAGACTCACTAACAATAAGCTATTTCAGAAGTGAGATGAGACTAGAAGTGAAGGGCTCTAGCACTGGTAGTAGATCCTGGCACTAGTGAACAAATTCGAGCAGTGGCGTAACTACAGGGGAGCAGAGCCCGCAACTGCGGGCGGGCCCATGGCTTTTGGGGGTCCTTTCGCAATTTTGCTTATAGACTGATTGTCCAATATTATAGTGTCCTATAATTTCACAAATCGTCCAATTAAGTCCTATATTTTTGAGATTTCAAAGTAATTATTTATAATCCCAGCTGTATGACGTTTAAAACTCAGCATTAGTGATATCATAAGTAACATAATAACCATAAGTATGACAATTAGCCAAAACTAACTATAAACCTATTTTCGGACCTTTTACATCATCGTAAATTCGCGCCCAGCACAGAGACCCCTAGCGGTGGAAAATTAAGCGACTTCCGAAGTTCCGCCCATACTGAAAATCCGGTTCAGAGGTTTAAACAGACGCCATTGAGATTTGAGTCAACGGTTCTAAGCCTTGGTTATATAGTTGATTTGTATTGACTTTTTACCGACTTTAGCGCGGCCACATTACGAAGTTGAAAATTGCACTGAGTAGGTTTAGTTACCGAATATTTAGACTTCAAAAGGCTTATCATTTTTGGTGCTGAAATATCCGACTTATGGCAATCTCAAAGTCAAACATACAAACACCGCGACCCCGCGAGCTTGTACAATAAATAGCAGACGAGCTATTTCCGGCACAAGTACGTTCAAGGAGATGGTTTATTATGATTGGCTAAAATTGTAGAACTATGTCATTCGCCAAAGACCAGCATGAATTACTCGACGGGGTTGCAAGTCTTGGCCTGATGTAAGTGAAAGTGTCAGTGTTGATTATAGGTTTCATTTTGAAATTTGCATTATTACAATAGGAAGAGTCATACTTATGTTTATTATGTTACTTATGGTAGTAGTCCTACTCTTAACTCGGAGACGTAATATTTTGGTTTTTCCAACTTTTTCATGTTTATTATCCTTTGTTCTTTTAACTCTTGGTTACGTTGTAGAGTAAGGATGATGGCGATTTTTGGTAATTAAACATAGTAAAGCTATTACTTTGAACACCAAAATTACAGTGAAACTATTTACCTTCCTTTATAACTTTCAAAGCATTTATATCGAAATGAGAAAAATTAAATTAGCAAAAATGCAAAATAGTATGAAAACTACTTTTAGGTGTAAATCCACTATATCTCCAAGTGAGAGAAGGGTAGCGGGGGTAATGTAGGTGTTTTGCTTGTGTTTTTGCCGAACGACTATAGAGGGGACAGTGATCGGAGCGGCAACGAAAACTAAAATTGATAAGAAATAGTTAAGTGGGACCGTCCATAAACTACGTCACACTCTTATGGGGGGAGGGGGTTTGTAAGTTTGTGACGGTCCGTGACGAGGGGGGAGGGAGGGGTCCTTCGATTTGTGACGTCACATTTGAAATTAATTTTATTACGAAGTGAGTAAGAGGTCGATTGACCCTTTTGTTATAGAAGAAAAAACACAACGTTTCAAAGTTCACCGTGAGACTGACCTCTACAATAATTTAACAAAATTTTTAATCCATCATCGCTTAATCAGTAGAAATTTTAAGCAATGATCACATACTTACTCTTACGTGTAGCCAATTTAAACAGCGCATTTAAAATAAAGAGACCCGTTCTCTGCAGAACTTGCTACACGTACCATTAAGGACTGCTAAATGTAGTGTCAGTTTAAACTCTCTAATGTCACTTTATATTCGCCACTGGCATTAGCGAGGAAGAATCGGATCCCCCATCCGATTTAAATGGTTTCGTTTCTTTCGCACATTTTTAAAATCTGAATCCCAAGCTCGATTAGCCTAAGGTTTTCAAGTGACAATGTCGAAAATTATTAAGTGTGCCCTTTTAACTAATATTTTGGATGGTTATAAAAAAGCACATAGTTCTAAAGCTCAATCAGTGGCAAACGATATTCATAAAAGCTAAAAACGGAAATGAACTTCGACTTTCAAGTCGAGCAAAAAATTTCTAAGTGTAAAAGAAGAAAGAATATCTTTTTAATTTAATAAAATTAAATTGGTAAATTAAGACAAATAATAGTCTGTTGGGGGGGGGTTAAAGAAATGTGACGTGGTTTTCAGGGGAGGGGTCTTAGAAAACGTGACCAAGTGTGATCAGGGGGGACGGGGGGGTCAGAAAATGTCATTTTTTGCGTGACGTAGTTTATGGACGGTCCCTTTGAAACATTAGTGCATAATTTGTTCAAGAATTATTCTCTTCTAAAGAACATGTATGAAAATGAAAAAAGCGGAACATCTCAATTCCTTTGGGCTAACAGCTTCAACGTTGGAGAACTTGCGACAAATCCACTATCTTTGAGTAATTTTAATCAAGAATCGCTAAGCTCAGTTGTTCATTGGCTCAATTTCCGAATCATCGATGAATTGGCAATAGTTAGGAGGCAAAAAGAAGGGCTCAAATTTAATCCTCATATTTCCCAAGCTTGGGTGGATGGTGGAAAAATGGATCCTAAAAAGTCTTCTTTGAGACATATTAAGACTGATCGCCTCTACAAATTTGGTGGTGGTCAGTTAGGAGAAATTTGGAAACTAAACAAAAACAATATGCAAATTCACGCCAAATATAAACGAGGAAAAAAGCCAGTAACTCAAAAACAAAGAGACGAACCTCATTTGTTTTACAAAATGAGTTTGAGTGTCAGAAACACCGAGCTCCAACCAAAAGATATGACACCTGCGTTAGTTATGCTGAACAGCGGGAGTATGTGTTTACCAGCTACAGTTTTAATTCCATATGTAACTGAAATTAGCAGAATTGTCGTAGCAGAATACAAGAAGTGGATGCTCAGCAATAGTCCCTCAAAAAGCATTTGTAAGTAATTTATTGAGAATTAATGCTAGGATATTGACCTATTATATTAATATCTGCCCTAATTAATTGAACAATGGCCCGTGTCACTAGTGACGAGAGATTAAAACAAATGTTCTTTGAAGTGGTATTAACTATCCCGGCTGTTATACAACAAGGTTTTAAATGCGAAGTCTTAGAAATGTTGAGAGTCATTTGGCCACGAAAAATTGGCCATGATAAAATTGTAGATATGGTGAGGGGACAAATCAGTGGACGAAATGAAATAAGAGGCAAGAGAAGTAAAGGTGGCCACACGTTACCCTGCAAGCTGTATAACATCACGAAAAATGTAACCACAGTAGCTAAAAAAAACCAAAAGAGGCAAGTCTTAGAAATGTTGAGAGTCATTTGGCCACGAAAAATTGGCCATGATAAAATTGTAGATATGGTGAGGGGACAAATCAGTGGACGAAATGAAATAAGAGGCAAGAGAAGTAAAGGTGGCCACACGTTACCCTGCAAGCTGTATAACATCACGAAAAATGTAACCACAGTAGCTAAAAAAAACCAAAAGAGTTTAAAAATAGAGGGAAAATAGTTATCCAGAAAAACAGCAAAGAAAACTCTTCCAAAATCTTGCCCAAAATAAGTGATAAAAAAGTTAGAGTAATAGGCAATACTAAAACACAAAAACAATGTGATAATAAAGTGAATATAGCAAGCAAGAATTATCCTACAAAACAAAACTGTGATGAAAAAGTGATTGTAGCAAGGAAGAGTTATCCTACAAAACAAAACTGTGATTAAAACGTGATAGTAGCAAGAAGTAATAATCATAAAAACTAAACTGTGGCGAGAAAGTAATAGTGGCAAGCAATAACAATCCTAAAAAAACAAAAACCTGTGATAATAAAGTAATAGATGAATCCGTTCAAAACCACACTGCCACCTCTACGCTTTCCAAAGTTACAGATGAAACTCTTCCAACTTCTAAACCAAAACCTTGCGTCTCCCCCATCATAAGTGCTGTAAACACCAAAATTTTAACTTTGGTTTAAGTAAACCTTTTTTTTAACGTTTGCAATTAGCATATTATTACTATCAAAAGAATAGAACATATTTATTGTTTTTTGCATTTGTTACTATTTATTTTCAGTTTTTTTAACTATTTATTACCAATAATTTAGAATTTGTTTTGTTTTTCACTATATATTACTAAGATTAATTCTCGCGAACCGCGCGCGAATACATTAACTTTAATTTCCGCGAGCAGCGAAGCGCGCCTTTGGGGCCCCGCGCCTATATGTATATTCATAAAATATAATTTTCAATAATGCTATAAATAAATAAATAACCCACACACAACTTATTATGAAAACTGTATTGAAAATTTCTTTCGCATAAACTCAATAATCATTTAAATTCTTATCTTTAGAAAATTTACAAATAATATCATATATTTAAAGCAAAATATACACAAAATTCTCCACAGGTTTTACTGTTATTACTCTGCAATTTTATAGAATTAAATGTTACAGTTGTTATAACTCTGGGAGAGCCTTTGAATTTTTGCTCTAACTCTCGGACTGAAACAAGAGCTAGTTTGCGTTTGTATTGACTATTCCAAGTCCTTTACTTCAAAACAGAGTCCAAATTTTTATTTTTCAAGAAATTGCAAGTGCATAACGACAACAAAAAGAAATACTTTATTTTCCAAAATGACCTTTTGGGTCCGTCCAGGAGAAAGTTTCAAACAGTTCTGATTTTACAAGAAGCTCGCTCGCCTTTCAGGTGAGGGCTTTACAATAGGCAATAGTTTCTGGCGCCATGTAGACGGAAACCATTGCCTTTACAAGACTTTACCCAAAATTTCCCATGCTGATATAACTGATAAGAAATAGCCGAAAGAAGCTTCCAAGTAATTGGCGACCCTTTTCTTAAAATAGCTTCATTGCCCATTTTTCAACATTGACAGATCCCATAGGTAAAGATTTTAAAGGTATACTTAAAAAATGAAAAGAGTTAAGCGCGTTTTCTCCATTTATTTTCTCAATATATTTAACACTCCCCCGGTAATACTGAAAGTATTACCCGGTTATTATTATTTAACGCGCTTTAGTTTAATTCCAAATTACATAAATGTTGTACCGCCCTTCGAATTAATTGTTCATTTTTTGTTTTCACCACGCACATTCTATTCCGACCGTCGCGACCATCGATCACTTCGCGTATTACACCAATTTTCCACATATGTCGTGGTAACTTATCTTCTTGGATTAACACAACATCACCAATTTTAAATTGAACATCGTTCTTTGCTAATTTTGAATGGTGCGCGGATTTTAGTTCCATCATATAATCGTGCCGCCAACGCTTCCATGTTTTATTTAGAACATTTTCCCGATATTTTAACCGTTTTGTTAATTCCATACGCGTAGTTGGTACGTTTTTATTTTGCAATTTTAAAGATGGCAAAGAATTTAACCTTTGCCCTATTAGGAATTCAGCCGGTGAAAGCGGGGTAGGCTCTTCCGGATCATTGTAAATATATGATATAGGCCTGCTATTTATCAAGGCCTCAACCTCCAAAATAGAGGTTTCTAATTCCGTATAGTTGAAATTAGCCTGACCTAAGATTTTTCTTAATGCAGTTTTGGTGGTGCGAACAAGTCGCTCCCACCACCCTCCATGCCAGGGTGCCCTTTCAACGATAAACTTCCATTGAATTCCCTTATTACCAAAAAATTCCTGTAGCTCCCGCTCTTTAAGATTTCTCCAGATATTGCACAAATCAGTGTTGGCTTTTTTGAATGTTTTCGCGTTATCAGTATATATGACTGATGGTAACCCCCTCCGCGAAATTATCCTTCTCAGGGCTAAGATGAATTCATCCGTGCTAAGGGAAGGGACCAACTCCAAATGGACCGCCCGGGTAACCGCACATGTTGCCAAACAAATGTATACCTTTCTATTGTTAAGGTTTCCGTCTTTCACAAACAAAGGTCCCGCAAAATCTATTCCCATTTTCGCGAACGGTGGGGATTCATCTATCCTATCTGACGGCAAGGATGCCGTTGGCCTATCCGCTTGTTTCACTGTAGTTTTTCTACATTTTATGCAATTTTTAACCACTTTCCTTGCCAATTGCCTGTTTGCGGGAATCCAATACCTTTCCCTGTTTTGAGTTATAGTATCATTGATACCTCCATGCAATACCTGCTCGTGACTCCTCATCATTAATAGCTTAGAAAAATGAAGATTTTTACTGAGAATAATGGGGTGCTTCTCTTCGAAACGTAAATTAGAACTCTCGATCCTCCCCCCAACACAAATAATTCCGTCTATTAACATCGGACTTAACTGTGCGATTTTAGAGGAATGCTCAATTTCTTTCCCCTTTTTTAAGGATCTTAGCTCCTCTTCATATTTCTCCGATTGAATGTCTCTTACCCAAGTCAATTCCGCGTGCAACATTTCCACCGCGCTAATTGGCCCTATCTTTTTATTTCTATTAATGAATCGGAATACGTACGCAGTAATGCGCAAAATCTTATCTAACGAATTGTGCCTGTTCAAATCCAATATGTGTTGAATGCCAATTTTTTGCTTAACACTAACCCCAAGAATTAATTTTCGCCTTTCGTAGGAAACCACTTCCAGATTTGTTTCTGGAATTGATTTAGGCCAGTATTCTTCAGTTTGTTTCAACCATTTTGGGCCCGACCACCAAAGTTCGCTTTTTAACAGGTCCTGCGCTGCCATACCCTTTGTTGGAAGATCAGCCATCAGCCGGGTTTTCAGTCCCCGGACAATGACCCCATACTCCCCCTTTCGTTAAATTTTGAATCTCTTGAACCCTGTTGGAGACGAAAGGTTTCCAACTCTTAGCCGCGCTCGTTATCCACCCCAGTGCAATGGTTGAGTCTGTCCAGAAAAATAGGCGATCCAATTTATCTTGAAATGTTTCCCTAATATAATTCGTTAATCTCGCCCCTATTAAACATCCCATCAACTCCAGTCTAGGAATTGTTTGACTTTGATCCTTGTCATTTCCTGAATTTTTTATCGGCGCAATCCTAGTTTTAGAGACCACCAACGCCGCCCCCACCTGATTGTTCTCCGTTTCATATTTGACGTAGACTGCTGCCGCGTACCCTTTCAGACTAGAATCGCAAAAACAGTGCAATTCTAATCGTTTTAATTTTCCATCAGTTTCCCAAAAGTAATTTCTGGCAATTTTGACATCGTTCAGAACGGGCAATTCCGAACACCAACTCAAGAATTGTTCGCTTATATCGGCTGGGGTTTCGGAGTCCCACCCGATTTTTTCTCTTTGCAGCCACAGCTTTTGAAATAGCATTTTACCCCTAATCACAAAGGGAGAAATGAGACCCATTGGATCGAAGATCTGAGAGATCAAGCTTAACATATGACGTTTCGTGTTTTTAACTTCCTTGCTATAGGAAATTATGCTGTTCAGGTCATACTTGAAACAGTCTGATAGCGGTTCCCATTTAATACCCAAGACTTTGGTCTCTTTTTGCATGATCCCCTTTTCAAACAAGCCTCCCTCGTATTCATTCCACTTCGATATCAATTCTTGACTGTTGGAACCCCACTTTCTAAATTTCATACCCGCCCTTTGCATGGTTTCTGCCGCGCCTACCGATATCTCGAATGCCTCGTCTACTTCGTCCGCTCCAGTCCCCAGGTCGTCGACGTACAAATCTTGATCTAATCTCTCTTTGACTCTTTTGTCCACCCCGTCGCTTACCTTTAGATGATGCTTTATTGTGCATGCTAGCAAGAACGGACTACTCTTTACGCCGAAAGGTACCCGCGTTAGTCTCATGGTTGTAAAGTCCGAATGACTAATTTCCCCGTCCTTTTCTCGCACCCATAAGAATCTGGTGGAATCCTTTTCTTGATCATCCAATTTAATTTGAAGGAAAGCCTTCTCTATATCCGCTACCATTGCAATTTTGTGCTTCCTAAACCTCAATGGGAGGAGAAGAAGATCCGGATATAGATTGGGCCCCTGTGCTAAACAATCGTTAAGTGATGGAGCATTGTAGGCGTGTGAGCTCGCGTCATAAACAACCCTTAATTTTGTGGTTTCCACATTTTCCCTAACCACCCCTTGATGTGGAAGATAGTATGTCCCAGGTTTTGATGCGCCTAATTCATTTTTAGGGACCTCCTCAATGACGCCGTTTTCCAATTGATCTGCTATGATACCCTTGCATTCCTCATAAAATTTGGCTTTACCTTCAAATTTTCTAATTAACCCTTGCATTCTTTTTGACGCAACCGAGAAATTGTCAGGTAGGGTTTCTTTTGTCACCAACCAGGGGAAATTAACGCAGTACCTACCATCTTCCATTTTAACTGTGTCAAAAAAGTTGTTTAGCGTCACCTCATCCGAGATGTCCAGACTTTCCTTTTCAGTTATGCCCAAACTTTCTAAGTTCCAAAAATTTTCCAAGGTTTGGTGCACCTGTTTTTGACCTACTCTAACCAACATTGTTTTTACGGATTTACCTGTTCCGTTTCCACCCCGTTTGACTACCATATCTGTTGGCCCCTGAATAGTCCAACCCAGCTTAGTTTGTTGGGCCATTAAATTTGAAGACAATCTTTCAAAATTTTCTATGGCTACATCCCAATAGTGATCAGCGCCAATCAAAAGATCACATTGCGTGTTTGAGTTTTCGATACTTTTGGTATCTTCCGCCATTTTTAATCCCTTTGATTCCATTATTATTTCTAAATCACGCAATGAGTTAGCACTGCCAACCGCCTCGTAGCAGATGAACGGTAACTCTATAGCCACTATGTCTGAAAACTCGTTTTTATTGTCTCTATTTTCAAGCCTTAATTTTACCATTTTTGCTTTAGTCTCTCTGGGCTCTTCGTTCCCACAACTAAATATTTGTAGGTTTTGTTCGCCAACAATTGGAAGCCCTAACTTTCTGGACAACTCCTCTCTTATAAAAGTCGCCTCGCTCCCCCCATCCAAGAAACATCGTATTTTCGCCCCCTGCTGCGAATGTGTCGGGTTCTTTAGAATACCAACCGCAGTTTGCAGTAAGACTTTTCTATCCCCCACGCTACCAACCCTTGCCGCTGCCGAATTGACTTGGACAATTTCTTTAGCGTGTGCATTTTTATTTTCATCGTTTTCCGACCCATTCTCGACGTTTTTAGAATTCACCTCATTTTTGTGGCATATCGCGTAATTATGCCGCCTGTGGCACCCTTTACAGCTTTTAAACTTGGACCTACAATGTTTAACCCCGTGTCCTGAGCGAAGGCAAATATAGCACCTAAATGTTTCCGCGAGAATTTCCCTTTTTCTTTCCAATGAATGATTATTGCAGTTTACTGACTTATGAGTGTCAGCGTTACAAAAAGCGCAGAACATAACTTCCGGATTATTACTGACCTTTGCTGTGAAAGCCCTTGCCGTAACGTTATGCTTGTTTCTATCCGAATTTGTTACGTATGTGTGTATGAATAAATAACGACTAGGGTTAGCTATAGTAAAGCTTGTTTATTCGGAGAGGTCTAGCCTTCTAGTGTCTACTTGAGCGCATACTAGTTTACAGTACAACTATGTTTATTGCTAGTCACGCCGCCTAGCGGTGTGACGTCATCTTATGTAACATGTTTCTTTTTTTTTTTTTTCAGTTAAAAATTAGTTATAAATGTTTTTTGTACAAAATTCTGCTAAAATAGTGACTACACAAAACTAGGTTAATTAAAATTCTGCCTAAATAGTATTTACACAAAACTAGATTAATTTTTAAGAATTTTGATAACGCTTCGGTGGGATTATTTGCCGCCCACTTCTAGAACTCTTGCCAGTTTCTTGCGGTTGAGCTTGGGGCATTTGAGGCCCTGGCAACTTTTCTTGAGCCGTTAGTAGTGGTCTCTCGGGTATTCTTGTTATTCCAATAGAGGTTGTTGTCCTTCTTCTCTGATTTTCTTGCTGTTTACCAATTCGCCAGGAAATTTGACATCTACTGATTTCTCCCTCTGTACGCTTCGGAATCATCGCTTTCGCCGTGATTGGCTTTGGTGTCATTGTATTTGTCATCGATGTATTGGTCTTAATTTCGTGGTGAAGATTTTCATACGTTGGTCTCAGGTGTATTCTATTTCTTCTATATTGTGCTCCGTTCGGTGTCGTGATTATATAGGAATCAGGTTCATTTGCGATGCCAGTGATTGTTGCTTTTTGCCAGCTACGAGGGCCAACACTGAAGAGAATATTTTCGCCAATCTTGAAAGAATGCATATGGGTATTGGGTCGTGAATCATGTTTTGCCATTCGCGCTCTTCGAGCTTCTAGTGCTTGCCATGTGCGTTGTAATGGGAAGTGAGGCTTCAAGATAGCGGAAGTTGTTGTTTCTGGTGTCCGAATTAGACGACCCATTAACATTTCTGACGGAGCCGGGAGGTTTTGGAGAGGTGTGGCTCGATATTCAAGTAAAATGTAGTGTGGATCTACTCCAGTCTGAGCTGCTTTGTTGAGAAGATTTTTTACCGTTTGAATGTGCCTTTCTACCATTCCGTTGGATTGTGGGAAATGAGGACTTGATGTCCGGTGTTCTACTCCCCACTGCAATAGGAAGTGGGCAAACTCGGAAGAGTTGAAAGGTGGTCCATTGTCAGTAACAATCCTTTGTGGCGTCCCGTACCGTGCAAAATGAGGTTTTAAGGCTTTTATGACTGTTTTTGCATTTGTTGACCGTAATTCGTCAACTTCGACGAATTTGGAGTGATAATCCACACATAAGAGAGCGGGTTTTCCTTCCGTATGAAATAAGTCTATTCCCACTGTTTCCCATGGGAGCATTGGTATTTCATGTGGTTTTGTTATGACGTGTGTATTTGCCCTGCTTCTTCTTAAGCAAATTTCACATTTCTGGATGACTTTGGAAACTTGATCTGTCATGCCTGGCCAGTACACATGCATTCTTGCTTTTCGAAGGCAGGTGTTAATTCCTTGATGAGCGCCATGAAGTTGATCAATTATCATGGGCCGTAGCGATAAAGGGACGATCAAACGGTCCCCTCTGTACAGTAAGCCTTGATCGCTATGAATTTCATTCTTGATGGGCCAATAGGAAGCCAGATTTGCGTCAACCATAGATGCGTATGTGGGCCATCCGTGCTGGACATAGTGTTGAAGCTTCTGCATGTTCATGTCTTGGCGTATTACATGTTGAAAGTCAAGGACTTTGTCCCGTGACATGACAGTCATAGAATACAATGCTGTTGCGGGCCCTTCCAGGAAATCGGTGTTGATGCCTAAGGTCGGAGTAGGTGAACGAGAAAGCGCATCGGCTATGTACATTTGCGATCCTGGCACATATTTGAGTGTCAGGTCGTAACGGGCAAGTCGTAGGACCATCCGTTGTAGTCGGGGTGATAGTGTAGCGATGGGTTTTTTCATTATGGCAAGTAATGGGTTATGGTCAGTTTCAACCGTAACCTTATTACCAACAATATAGTAGTTGAAATGTTCAACAGCGTAGACAATCGCGAGCATTTCTTTCTCTATTTGCGCATAGCGCTGTTGTGTTTCTGTCAAAGTGGTGGAAGCGTATTCTATCGGTTGACCGTCCTGCAAAAGGACCGCTCCAATGCCAAATTGACTGGCGTCGACGGAAATAAGGTTCTCTTTGTCGGGATTATAAAAAGCTAATACGGGAGCTTTCATGATGTCTTCCTTCAGGCGGTCGAAAAGGCGTTGTGTATTGGCGTCCCATATGAATTCAGATGTTGCCTTTAATAATGTCCTCAAGTGCATCGTCTTTTCGGAGTGGCATTCTATAAATTTACTAAGGTAGTTTATTATTCCAAGAAACCTTTGCAATTCTTTCTTGTTTCTCGGTGGAGTGAGAGACTGAACAGCAGTTATTTTCTTGGGATCTACTTGCACCCCGTACTGTGAGATTATATGACCCAGATAGGAAATTCTTGGAACCGCAAGTTGAAGTTTCTTAGCACTGAATGTTACTCCATTAGCCCGTGCCCGTGTTAAAACGGCTTTTAAGATGTCGTTGTGATGTGAGATTCCAATACCAGCCAACAGGAAGTCATCTGTCGATATATACACGCCTGGAATATCTCCAAAGATCTCATGCATTACCTGCTGACAGATTTCAGAAGCACTTGATATTCCAAAAGGGAGACGTAGGAAACGGAATCTACCGTACGGCGTGGCAAACGTACACAAGTACGAGCTTTCTTCAGTCAGCTTGATCTGCCAAAAAGCAGATGTTGCATCCAGCACAGAGAAGACTTTGCAACCTTGTAGATTGCTAAATATTTCTTGAGATGTTGGTAGTTTGTAGTGTTGACGTTTGATTGATATATTTAGATTTCTCGGGTCCAGACAGACCCGAATTTCTGTTTCTTCGTTCCGGTTAGTAGACTGAACCGTTTGTTGTGTTGGTTGTTTTTTAGCTTTCGGGACTACTACAATTGGGTGAACCCAGTCCGTGGGTTTCGTAACTGGCTCAATTACTCCTAGTGCGACCATCCTTTGAAGTTCTTTCTTTAAAGGCTCGCGAAAAGCATGAGGTATGCTACGCGGCGGAACAATTACTGGCTTGGCGTCGGCTCGTAAGGTAATATTATGAAATCCGGGCAGACAACCCATAGGACCAAATACGTCTTGGAATTCCGCAATGATTTCTGACGGAGCTGCACTGTAAAAAATTAGCGTGCTTTTGGCATTCAAAACTGATAGTGACCGTTCAATTTTGAACAAGCCTCTATTGACGCGTTCACATTTAACCAGAGACATTCAATTTTCAACAAGGGGTGTTTTAGGCGTTCAAAACCAGTCATGAGCATTTATTTTTGATCAAACTACCGTCATGTCGATCAAAACTTAACTCAAGCATTTATTTTTGAACAACTTATACATAACCGTTCAAAAATGAATCTTTATCCCATTCAATTTCAATTTTGAATAACCGCCTTGGGCTAATGAAGCGTTCAGATACGGTCGTTTTGGCGTTCTAATAGGATTGTATTAGTATTAGTATTAAAACAAGAGCGTTTTAGGTATTCAAATAAGAACTTTTTGACTTTCAAACGAGTGCATTATGGGCGTTCAAACGAGTGTGATATGGGCGTTCACACGAGAACGAAATTTTTCAATCCCAATAGGTGTGCCAAACCAAATTAATTCTGCCCTAAAATTACTTGATTCCGCTGCTGTAAATTTGTACTACAAACAAAGCTTCCATTAAAAATTCAATAACTTCTCAACAATTTACTATAACTTGCTTATTTACCTTGAATTAAATATACATTAGCCTGTATAAACATCATTATACAATAATATCAAAGGAAATGTTACGGATTATTGCGTATTTCTCCTTTCCCTTATATTTACTTGGGCCTTCAAATAGTTTGATAATATAACCTATTGCTCTAACGTTATAATCGGAAAGGGTGCAGACTTTCTTCATACAACTGAATTATTATTTAACACAACGATTATAGTTTATGTGTTTCAAATTCACCCGCCCTCAGAAGATGTACAAGCTTTAAACACATTAGATTTCTTCCTTATCAGTGTGTTTACTATATTTAATATAGTATGCCCTATACCATAAGGCATTCAGCGATGAAATTTGAAATCAAATTTCTCCAGGGTATTCAAAATTCAACGTCAAATTTCAATGCTTCATCAAACGCTTGTCCACCATGTATTATTAAATGGTGAACTGCTTAATTTTAAACGTAAGCAATTGAATATGAACGCTTGATCAAACTCTCCGGTGTTGCTCAATAATGAATACATAAAGATTCAATATTAAACGTTAAATTTTCCAATTTAATTTGAGCGGTTTCATGCTTAAATTTACACGATATACTAACCTCTTAGCATCGTTCAAATATGAATGCGTGAGCGATTAATTTTGAACAATAGTGTTCTGTTCAAATTTGAACGCAAAGAAGTTATTCAAATTTGAACGCGAAGAAGTTATTCAAATTTGAACGCAAAGAAGTTATTCAAATTTGAATGTTAAAGCGTACCACCACAGTGTCGGCGCTATGCACGCCTAAGCAATCAAAGATGAACCTCACTTTTTTACAGTGTGCGATAATATTTGGTGATTGGAGTACATTGACCTGAGTTTGTACTAATGGTGATGTGGCAATGTTCGGCATGTGAGCTTCTGTGTCGATACGCTGAATCAGACCCAATTGTGTTGATGTACTTGCGCCTAGGATGGGTAAGGTCTGCTGTGGCGTTATGTAAAAGTGGCAAGAACGAGAGGCATTCGATGATGATGCAAAGATGTCAATACAGCCCAGCATGGGAACTTGATGTCCTGAGTAGGACATGATTCGTCGAGATGTTGGTTGTATCATGGGAGGATTTGTCAGCTGTTGGTAGACTTCGTAGGGCAAAACATTCACCTGGGATCCAGTGTCGATTTTGAAGTGCACCGGGTTATTACCAAGGCATATCGTTGCCAACCAAGTGTTGGTGTCGGTCTGGGTTGAAAGTTGGTCAATAAGAAGGAGCTGAACATAAAACGGCTCCGAGTCAAAAAGTGCCGCTTCCCCCAGGTGTTCTGAAGGATCCTCTAATGGCGGAGATTGATATGACTGATCCGCTGTCATGGCGTTATGGCCCGGAAAAACATCATTATCTGGTGTAGTCGGAGGGTAGATTTCCTCTGGTTGATAGTGGGTTTGGTTTGGATATGAGGCATGGTTCCATTCAGTCACAAAAGAGTCAAATGATTGCGTTAAGCCTTCTGTTCCAATAATATGCAGGAAGGTATTGATTTGCGTATCCGCATTTTTCTTGCTCAGTTCTGTGGCCTTGGCAAAGATATCAAACTCCTCTAGCCAATCTTCCCAGGCATCCGCCGAATTTTTACCGGGAGTAAAGGGCGCCGGCGCGTGAAACGTAGCCATGTAAATCGCGGGAAAAAAAAAAACTTGCCGCAAAGGCTTATTTGTCTTATTTGTCTAATTCACGTTATCCGCGTTTAGTTCGATTGTTGGGCTCAGCGCTTGATTTCTTGTTTCTTTTCGCACCCCGCTTCTGACACCATGTTACGTATGTGTGTATGAATAAATAACGACTAGGGTTAGCTATAGTAAAGCTTGTTTATTCGGAGAGGTCTAGCCTTCTAGTGTCTACTTGAGCGCATACTAGTTTACAGTACAACTATGTTTATTGCTAGTCACGCCGCCTAGCGGTGTGACGTCATCTTATGTAACACATAACTTCCGGATTATTACTGACCTTTGCTGTGAAAGCCCTTGCCGTAACGTTATGCTTGTTTCTATCCGAATTAACACTAACTCGAGGTTTTTCATCCTCTTTTTTACCTTGCTTAGTTTTGCACGCGCTTTTCCCCGGCCCGGAACCCAGAAATTCAGCCATTTCCCTACTTTCAATTTGATCTCGGATGAAATCAACCAGTTCCTGAATATCCCAATTAACATTATTAGCCGAAGACCTATATTTTATGCAATAATCTGTCCTAATCTCGCTCGGCAGACTCGCCATAATGGCAGGACAAACAATGGAAGCTTTGTCTTTCACGTTAAACCCTAGAATTTCGAGACTCCTTAAACTAATTTCACATGTGTCTAACAAGTTACGCAATGATCTCAGATTACCCACATCTTCCACAGGCTCAAGATTGTATAATTTCTTCATATGATAATTAACACTATATCCCGATTTTTCGAACCTTCTTTTTAACAACCTAACAGCCTCATCGTACGACGCGCCTGATTGTGTCAAGCCATCTATTGTTTGAAGCGCGTCGCCTACTAGATACGAGGAAAGGTAAATAAACTTTTCTACCTTTGATAACCGTTGGTTAGAACCTACTGTAGCTTCGAAACGTCCCCAAAAATTGTTCCAATTTTCATATGTTCCGTCATAGGTTGGGATAATCAACTGTGGCAGTCTGACTTCCTGTTGATACGCGACGTTCGCGTTTGATGGTACCGCGGTCGGACTGACGATTGTTGAAAACGATCCACACGCTGACCCTGCTGGTGTCCTTGTAGCCTTCTTAATCCTCCTAGTTAAGGATTGTTTCGTATCCAGTAGCCTTTCTTTATAGGCGATAGCGTCTGCTGTTTCTTTTTCCATTTCCGCTTCGTCCTCAATGAGGGCTTCCACCTTTGCGTCGATTTGAGTTAGATCATCCTCCGTTTGATTTAAAGCCTCCAATGCATCCTCCAAATCTTCTACATCCGTTTCTGGTATTGCTAATAAAGCTTCCGCCGACTTAATTCGGTTTGTTGCTGCCGTTCGAATGCTCTTCCTCGCTGATTTCACGAGTTTAAAAGCCGCCGCCTTTTTGGCGTTTTGTCCATTGCTACTGGCGTGAGTAGCATTACCCGTGCCGCTTGCACTCGTTGAGTTTTCGTCATTATCCATTTTAAAGCCAAGGATTACCGATTATTTAAAGTCAATCCCGGGTTTCGTACACCATGTTATAACTCTGGGAGAGCCGTTGAATTTTTGCTCTAACTCTCGGACTGAAACAAGAGCTAGTTTGCGTTTGTATTGACTATTCCAAGTCCTTTACTTCAAAACAGAGTCCAAATTTCTATCTTTCAAGAAATTGCAAGTGCATAACGACAACAAAAAGAAATACTTTATTTTCCAAAATGACCTTTTGGGTCCGTCCAGGAGAAAGTTTCAAACAGTTCTGATTTTACAAGAAGCTCGCTCGCCTTTCAGGTGAGGGCTTTACAATAGGCAATAGTTTCTGGCGCCATGTAGACGGAAACCATTGCCTTTACAAGACTTTACCCAAAATTTCCCATGCTGATATAACTGATAAGAAATAGCCGAAAGAAGCTTCCAAGTAATTGGCGACCCTTTTCTTAAAATAGCTTCTCTGCCCATTTTTCAACATTGACAGATCCCATAGGTAAAGATTTTAAAGGTATACTTAAAATGAAAAGAGTTAAGCGCGTTTTCTCCATTTATTTTCTCAATATATTTAACAATAATCATGTCATTATACTTAAAAAATTTAATATCTGGTACTTCGGTCATTCCATTTTTTTCTCTTATCGTTCACTTTTTCTAGTCTTTGTCTACTGAGACAGTTTTTTTTACCTCTCCGTGTGACGTAGTCCAGGAGAGGTTCTGTAACGGCCGTGTCTGTGTGTGTGTGTGTCTGTGTGTCTGTGTGTCTGTGTGTCTGTCCGTTGTTACACCCACGTGACCGCGTTCGCAGTTTCCAAATCGGAGCAAACGTGTTCGCCATTTCCGAACTGCATTCACAGTCACGGAAACGGCTCCTCTACTTGAGTTCTCACACCACCATCTTCTGGTCCTCGTCCATTCCACTTGGACACCAGTCTGTACATACTGGCTACTAATCACCACCATCTTCTGGTCTTTGTCCAACCCACTTGGACACCAGTCTGTACATCCTGGCTCCTAAACACCACCAGCCACTGGTCTTCCGTCTATTCCACATAGACACCAATCTGTATCATTGGCTTCTACCACCACCATCCACTGGTCTTCCGTCTATTCCACATAGACACTAATCTGTATCATTGGCTTCTACTCCATTATCATCGTTTGGTTTTAGGATATACGCGGCGATCAGCTAGGGTTACGAGAAACGTCTAGCCTCCCTAAGGTGGGATCGCCACCAAAGGTTTTCGCAATAGCGCTTTATCCTTACTATTATAATGGAAACTTATCGTATATATACCCCAAAATTTGAAGAAAGTGGGCAAGAGGGGTACCCTTCACTTTAAACGTCAATATTAGCAAAGTTTGAGATCATAATAGGTATAACGTTATTTTAAACGATTTAACTATTATTAATGTTAATTATTGAAGATTAAAATAATTAAAAATAATTATATTTATTTAAATATTAAAGATAAACCTCTCGTGCAAAGAGAGAGATTATCATCGCCTCCTATATCTGCCAAGGCCCGTGCATGCGATATATTTCATTCATTGCCTCCTATATCTATCAAGGCCCGTGCATTGCGATATATTTTTCAAAACAACAACCAAAATGGGAAGCTCCTCTCAGAAACATAATAATTTCTTTTCTCTGTATATGAAATGAAAATATGAATAATATTGCGCTCCTTCTTTAATGGTATCAATCCTTGCCTGTCTATTAATATTTTACGTAGTAGTAATACGTTTTTAGCGAAGTCTAGAGAGGATAAACATAAGCGAGATTGTTTCGGAAAAAAAATACTGCTTCCACTAATGGGTTTATACTCCTTGTTACTCTTGTTGTCTGTGTGTGTCCGTCCATTGTTACACTAGTGCGTCGCGTTAGCAGTTAGCCTTGTGTTGATGTGTTAAGAAATCATACAGAACATTAATATTCCCTTTTTCCATAATATAAAGTGAATATGTGGAAGTATTTTTCGTAATTATGATGCATTAAGTACTTTTGTAGCTTTAAAGCTCTGTTTCATTTTGATATTCCAAAGAATTTTTTTAATATTGTTATTTGAAATGGCTGTTTATATATTGCTTAAGCTATACTACATCTGTATATAGAATAATCCTTGATTTAGTGATTTCATGAAGAAAACTAAGACCTAGACTCCGGCGCGTATAACAAGTATTATCCGCAATAGGCTTAGTGAAACAAAGAGTAAATAATTGAGGCCTGAGGTGAAGTAAACTTTTGGCTTTGATTTTCGTGTCTGGATTGAACAGACATCAACGGTTCAGAGTTAAATACACTCTTAAATAATAATAATTAGATTAGTAAAAGGGCTAATGGTAAACGGGTAGTAACTACAGACTTATTATTCTCTTTATGGTGCGCATTGACTATTAGTGCGTCTAGCTACAATTTAGCTTAGGTATTATTTAACGTAACATTCCTGTTGGCAAACTAAGAATATTGTTGAGGTGAGACGAGACGATAGTGTTTACACTTCAAACCAGTTGTGAATGTAGCTTTCAGAATATAGGGTAAACAGCTGAAGCGTAGACTTCATTTCCTGTTCTTTTCCCCATTGACTGATTTCCATGTGTCCAAGATTTATCCTTATTGGATGTAAAATGTCGTCTGCTTTACTGTACATTCGCTATGTTTGGAATACTGCTTCAATATTTCGTAAATTTTTACTTCAAAAAAGTGAAATAATTCCATATCTAGGTAAATACGTTTGTAGTAGTAGACCTCTTGACACGGAGAGGTAATATTTTGGTTTTCCCAACTTGTTATTAATATCTGTTCCTTCAGCCTTTCATTTTAATTAAGTTTGTTGAGAAGGTGTTAAGTTTTGCCCTGATTTGTAATACAAACCCCTACAGACAAGGCATAAAGTTAAATTCCTCTTCTTGATATAATCGTCATTAGAAGTAAACATTTTGAACGTACTCCCCTGACCCCAATCTTCTAAACGTGGTTACCAAAATTACTTCGTTACAAAACCGCATATTTTATGATTATTCATTGCAACATTGATGATATTTGTTAGAGATGGGCCAATACCGATATCGGTTTAAAGTGGTATCGGTATCAGTACCGATATTTGGCTAAACCGATATATCGGTATCGGTACCGATATTTGGCTAAACGGATATATGGGTATCGGTACCGATATTTGGCTAAACGGATATATGGGTATCGGTACCGATATTTGGCTAATCCGATATATCGGTATCGGTAAAAAACTGGTATCGGCTCATAGGTTTAATTAGGTTTATAACCTGCGGGTTATCTCTAAAACTTACGACTGTTTTTTATTTTCTGTATTTCAGATTGAAAATTCGGTAAAACTAATATAAGAAAAAATATCCTACCTAGAATGAACGGATCAAACCAAATACACAGCAACGCTAAAATTTTCTTACTTTCCGGTCGATCATTAGGAACTGTAAACTTGTAGTTTCTTTTATGATTGGATTAGAAATAGTGATAGCTTCCTCATAATCAAAGAAAATTGGCGCGTGATTTGTTCGACGATTCATAGAAACGCTTTCCAAAATTTTACCAACAGGTAAAGCTCGTTTATCGATATGCAAAATGTAAGGTAAAATTTAGAAAATTCCGTCAGTGATTTTCTATTTATACTTAATCCGAACTCCTAATATTAATCTCTATGGAGCTTAAATTTGCGAGGTCAAAGAATTTTTGTGAGTTAGACCCAAGATTTCGTGACCAAGGGGGTACACTTTTTCACAACCAAACTTTACAGCAGTGGTAAAGGCTGAAATGGTATAGTATTTCACTTCTCATAGTGAAAAGTTAAGTTGGCCTTTTTATGTAGGTTTCAAAATAAATTATTTTTAAACCACGCGTCATCACGCGCTGCAATTTTCAAATATCGCGCTCAATTTCACCATTTTGGTTCTCAAATTGAGGTCACGCAATTTTCTAAAACATTTTAGGCCTACTTTTTGTCTTGCTAAGCCTATGGTTAAATGATGACAATGAAATAGCTAGGAAATATTTATAATTATCTTGAATTTATCGGCTACTTTCACGCGGTTTCAACGAAAATATCTTGCATAGTGTGCTTTTATACAGGGTAATGTATTTTCCGACCATTCCCTAACAGAAAGTTAAGATTTAGGTAAAATTCATTCCATTATTTTTAGAAATTGGACGATAAGTTCGACAATTTCCTAAGTAACGTTTCCCCCCAAAATGCGACAGATATTAGACAAAAACGAGTTTGCTTCACAGTCCTTAAAAACTGCATTTATACACAATCCTTGGCGAAAAATGATATAGTTTGAAACTAACAAAGGGCCAGAAATTTGAAAATATTATATGTTTTGCAATTCGAAAATAACTTTAATCGAAATGACAAATTTGGTTTTAATTACATAGTTCAAATATTTGTTATGATTCGAAATTTTACAACGAAAACGGGTATAAATGCGACGTTTCGAGGTAAAGGGAGCTGAGATATTCATGCATGAAATTGTATAGAATCTGTTCTCGTAAAAACTTATCCATGTCAAATAGTTAAGGCGAACTCATACAATATGAGCTTGCAGAATTTTAATTATTCAGGGTGGAACAGATGAGAATGCTAATTTCGAGTAAAATGTCGCTGTACTAAAATGAGATCCCTCATTCTGTTTCGTGGCTTTAAAAGCAGTGTCGTATTTCTGACACTTTTCATACATTCGGAATAGGCAGGGGGGATCCCTTGGGGGTATGGGGGAGGCTCCCCCGTTAAAAAATGGTTAGAGTTGGCAAATTGACGCTCAGTTGGCAAAACGAAAATTTTATGTTCTTGTCTGTTGGGCTCTTGTAGTTTTAATTTGTAGGGAAACTGTTTTAATAAGATTTCTGAATTTATCCCAAACCGAATTTTTGTTGCTCTAAATTCTCTCTGGCCTTTCTACTTTATGATCATGCGAGTGTAGGCGCGTTTCGACGGTTTCGGGCTTTCGGCCCTTTTCCCCGGGGAAAGACTGCTGAGCTGAGATACACTGCGGGGGAAAGCGGAGGCATAGGTTTTTTTCCATATTTCTCTTAACTCATATCGGCATTGTATTTTGTTATTGCTTTAGCTCTTTATTTCTTGTTTGTTTCAGTAATGTTACAGTTTCTTTACTTAATACTTACCTCAAAGTTACCCGCGACATACTAAATTAAAATGAGTTCGAGGAGTAGTTATCGTTTTAAAGTAGAATGTTTGAGTTGCAAAGCAGTTTTAACAATGACTATAGGAAACCTCTCGATGCAGCTTGTCATATTAAAACGGTTGGAGCACCTTCAAATCTATTGGACGCTGCAAAACGACGTAAAAAATGAAGCTACTGATATTGATATACCTCAGAGTCACGAAGATTCATGAGAACCAAGTAGTTATAATACCAAGGGCTTCAAGGGTTTAGGGTTAGAAAAGACAGAGCCATCTTCAAGTATGTCATCTATATGTCAGTCTGAAATTGGAAACAAATCTTACTAGTCCTTTACCAGATATTAGACTTAGTGCCGATTTGGAAATTCTTAGAACCGTTTACAAAGAACTAGAATTATCAACTGAGTCTGAATCCACTATTTTAAAGAAAGATTTAGGTGAAGGTACATCTTCAAAACCCTGTGCAATTTCAGCTATTCCAATTAGACAATTAATGACTTGGAAACTGAAGAAATTGAAAGTAAAAACACGGAAGATTCACTAAATATTGCATTAAAATGGACTGTCTGTGTTGGTAATATTTCTGATCTCATTGAAAAAGTGTCCCATGGTTAAACAATATTGCGTTATCTAACAGAGACCACTTGTGTCAACGAGAAATTGTCTGTTATACAGATAATAGACTTTATCCAATCAATTAAAGATGACTTAGAATCACTTAATCATAGATGCGTAAGTTTGTTAGTGAGTTTCGAGTCGAAGAACGTTAGCCATTTTAAAGACACTTCAGAATCAAAATCAGAGTTAGATATACTAGTACATCATGACCCAGGAAAAAGGGACAACAGAACTTCATTGACGGATAATCAAAGGAGATACCTATCTAATTTCTTTAGGCCCACACCAGCCTAAGTTAGCTACATTTCTAAGCGATGGAAAAAATAGATTTAATGCCCAGTGGTATAAAAAATTTGAGTTTTTACAGTTCAGTACAGTTAAAAATGCAGTATTTTGTTTTGTGTGCTATCTATTTCCATCTGTTTGCGGAAGTGGTAAAGAAAAATCCGAAATGGCCTGGGTTCAAGAAGGTGTTAAAAATTGTGGAAAAATGAAAAGCAGCGGCAAGGAAAAATTTGGAAAACTTCAACTGCATTTTTCTTCATCTTCTCACAAAAAAGCTGTGTCCGATTACTGCCACTACAATTTGAAAGAAGGTCACGTAGATGTACTATTGGACAAAAGTAAACGTTTAGCTCTAATTGAAGAACAGAGGGTTTTAGCTCACAACACAGAAATAGTCAAAATATTGGCTGATGTCGCAAGAACTTTAGGAAGGCAGGGGCTGGCATTTAGAGGATCTGATTTAGATGAAAATGGCAACTAAAATCAGTTTGTTCAGTTAATATCGAGACACAAACCTATATTGAAGCGATGGTTATCCGATACAACTATGCGGTCTTATCATGTGACCTACCTAAGCCCAAAATCGCAGAACGAGTTTATACAGTTGGTTGGAGCAGCAATTCAGATTAAAATAGTACAAGAAATAAAAGATTGCCCATTTTTTACCGTTATGGCCGATTCCACGCCTGATAAGTCTCATAAAGATGTTCTGTCTGTCGTCGTTAGGAGTACAAATCACCTCGGAATTCCTAGAGAGCGACTGTTAGAAGTTTTTGAAACTAAGGACAAAACAGGACTGGGAACAGCAAAAAACATTATAAAAAGTCTTCAGAGTAACGAAATTGACACATCAAATTTGGCTTTTCAATCGTACGACTTTGCCAGTTACATGTCAGGGTTGTTTAACGGAGCATAAGAAAATTTTTCAAAATTAGATGGCCATGCTGTTCCTTATATTCCTTGCCTTGGTTTCTAGTTGGCAAATTTAAATGGGCTCTCCCCAAAACCTAGTCCCTTCGGAACGTCCCTGAGAAAAAGTGTCCTTATCTCTCTGTTTTGTTCCGAAATGCCGCAGTCATACCCGTTTTTGTTGTAAAATTTCGAATCATAACAAATGTTTGAACTAAGCAATTGACACTAAATTTCTCTTATCGATTAAACTTAATTTCAAATTACATTACATAATAATTTCTTATTTCTGGCCCTTTGTGGGTTTGAAAATGTGTCAACAAAGATTATATATTAATGCAGTTATTAAGGACTGCGAATCAAAAGTCGTTATTGTATAACTTATGCTCTTGTTAATAAAGCATTTAGTAAAAAGTGGAACTATTACTTTGTTACTTTTTAGCCATATCGTAGTATACGATAGGCTCTTAGTTTGACCCGAGCCGTAGTAACAGTAGTAACAGTAGTAACAGTAGTAATAGTAGTAACAGTAGTGGCCGGAGTTTTCGCTATCGTTATCGTCAGATTTTAGCTTAAAATGAACTTTATATTACCACAACCCACCCATAGGGGTAACTGGGCTCGGTTAGAAATTTAATTTTAATTAAAATTTTTTTTGAGATCGCAGCCGGGATTCGAACCCGGGTCGCTCACGTAGTAGACGGAAATTCTACCACTGAGCTATAGAGACTTGATTGAAACCCCGAGTTTTTTATTATTTATTTTTATCTCTAAAATGTCAGGGTGATGTGGGGTGGGGTACCTCTTAATCTGTGGGGTCGGATACTTTTGAATTTTTATCTGTGGGTCGGATACTTATGAATTTGTATGTTTGGGGTTTTTATATTTATTTCCTTTTTATTTATGTGCTAATTAAATAGATAACGATTTTCCCCGTTTCATGTGTTTCGTTCTCGTTCGGTAGCTATCGTCATCTATGTTATGTTTGACTGGAACGTTTTGGCGGTTAATTCAAATGTGGGTTTAGATAGAGCTAACATAGTGTTAAATGAGCGTTATGCGTTTGATCATTTTAGCATTGCTAAAGGTAATTCGAGGGGATAATCACTAAAATGCGTAATCACTATAACTAAACTTTCTCTTTCAAAAGTTTCTGGGCATAAGTCCTTGTTTGAAATTTATAAGATGCGATAAGTGTGCATCTTCATAAGTCTATGTTGTAAACTCATCGAGGGGATTATCTCTAAAAACTATCTGTTCTTCGATTCGCCGGAACATTAGAATTACAGCATAAGTAATTTTATACGGTTATAATTTAATCACTGTTTAGACTTTAGAGTAGGGAATCGAGGGGCTATTCACTCTGATTTTATGCACGGTAAATCATTTAAGCATTGAAAAAGATAGCGCTATTCACTCATTAGGGTAAGGTATAGAGGGGTTATCCACTCATTAGGGTAAGGTATAGAGGGGTTATCCACTCATTAGGGTATGGTATAGAGGGGCTATTCACTCGTACGATATGGCTACTATTACGAGCCCTTGGGCCGTCTTGTTATTACTTGCTTTGCACTTACGTTATCCGAGAGATTGGAGTACTCCTTCAGTTCTAAATTTCTGCATTCCTCAGTTTTATTAGGGATTAAATATTTGCCAATTCAGACTTTTCCTAAAAAATACTCTTAAACTTAGTGCACACCTCAGACCACCTACCCATGGACAGGCATCCCCGTGTTAAACCGCGGTTTTCGAATTGAAACGCGTAGCACGCGCCCTCATGTGTCGGCGGACCGCAATATATCTCCACAAGTGACACGTGATCATTTAAAGAGACAAAATTCGTTTTTTGGCCAAGGCTTAATATTATATTCGTCTTATAAAGTAACCCAGAGTTATATTTACTAAACTATTATAAATATAACGTTTATAAATCTTTAATTAGATGAACTAAAAATAAACGAATGATAAAGGTTTACTCACTTTGGCACATTTATAAGATTTTTGGCATCTATTGACGCCTATTAGGCCACTGTTCTCGAGGGAGCAAGAATAAAGAATTAATATTTTTCACTTGAGTCTGTTTGTGGAGATGAACTTCCAGTAGCCGCCACCGCGGCGCTTTCGTCAGGCGTTACACTTTGCTAACCTAGCTCCCTATCCTCATGCCTGTCCATGGGTAGGTGGTCTGAGGTGTACACTAAGGGTTATATGATCAAGGCTGGCCACCACCTGAGGTGTTATAGCAGAAGCCGATTAGGCTTTACTCATGAAGTGCGTAACATGTGCCTGGACGGGGTCATCTTTTTAAGCTGAATTTAGGGGGAAACGAATCCTCTAGTTGAAAAACCCATATTATTTAAAGTACTTACAACGAATTTATAGACATTAGACGAAAACTCGCATCCGCATATACAATTTATGTTCCTATTTGAAAATATTAGATTTTGTTTTTAGAGATCAATTTGTAAATAATTTTGAAACTTTACACCAGGTTTTCAATGGACGAATTTGCAGCGATTATCGCATATTTTTCGGAAAAGGATAAAACTGTATCCTTTACTTTGGCGGATCCTATTTCTATTGTTGCGGATTTATCTGTAGGCGCGCTTTTTTTCCACTGTAGGCAGAAACCAATAATAGGCGGTATACGAGTGACGAGGTTTTGTGGGTCCGCGTGGTCTGAATCGGGTTGCCATTTTGAACTTATTATTATCGTTCATCAAATTCCTTCGTGGCTTTTAATCAGTTCATCTTTTTGACATAATTTCAAAATGACTAAACTCGATTCTGATGTTTTAATAGAAGAAATTAGAAAATACCCATATCTTTGGGAAAAGAAGCACTTTAGCTTCAAAGATGATGTAATGAAAGATAATAGGACGAGTTCCATCGCTACTATGCTACAATGGACAAGTAAGTTTCGTATTACGTTTTGTGTATAACATTATTAATATTCATATCATTAGTAACCAACTGATCTCGAAATGGAAAGGGCTTAGAGATCGATATCTCAAGTTGTGGAGGGAATTTAGTTATAAAGCGAGCGATAAATTATAGACCAATTTAAGAATTTGATAATTTATCACTCTCGTGAAAATTAAAAACGGTAAAATTTCAATTTTCCCACCTTGTTTTTTATTAGCACGATGGGAATTCGCGAGACATCCGCCACTTTACGTTCAAGGTTTGATATCACCTAAGACTAATCACCTAGTTAGACATAGCGCTCTCATAGAACACACGAGGTTGACATCAACCCTTTAGACGATAGTTATTACTTGCTATAATAACTCGTTTAAAAGTTAGAGAATTGCCCCCAATAACAGCTTACTGCTAAAACAAGCCCGAACGGTCAAAACTTGAAGTTGGTCTCTCAGCGCTGCTGGCCTACTACTCCTATCGTTTATTTTCTATGGCAAAAACACTAACTTCGGGCCATCGAGGCTAAGCAAAAAAAAATAAAAAAAAACAAGCAGTTGCTAGGTCGATCATTTTATAAATATTATTACCTAGGGCGTGATTAATGCAGTTAGGGAGTGATTGGGATATTGGGGAATTTTGCGTTTTAAGACTTATCATGAAATAAAGAAACCATGCCTGTTTCATGAATTTTTTTGAAAATTTTTAATATCTTTATTGATAATTTGTTAAATATGTACAAGTCTTAATAAAATTTGGACGAACATTTTCGAAATAACAAGACTTCCTTCGAGTTTGAAATCGAAGAGAGTTCGTTTTCTTTATTGAACTATTTCTTACAAACAAGACTGTCGCTTTCAGTTTCAATTGTTGCTTAATATTTTATTGGACCTCCCCTAGACCTTAAACACATTCTTAATCTTCGCCTAAAAGACAGACATAAACTCTAATGAAACTAGGAGGTAAAGCATTGTAATATTCAATAGATCCGCCCTGTTCGCAGTTAGTCCTTTCTCCATGTGATTAACCAGCCCACAACGTGACCGGTAGTAATATTAATAAGCTAATCATTATCCATGACTAACTTAAATCATATTTTTAGTGAATGGTTTCAGGTTCAGCACAACGATTGCCCAGCCCATGCGTCCCGACTCGTTGCAAGAATTCTGGAGAACGAAAGAATTTACGTTTTGGACTGGCCCACTCTCTCGCCCGACTTGGACCCGATTTAGCGTTTTAATAAAAGATTAAGAATGTATTTAAGGGCTAGGAAAGGTCCAATAAAATATTAAGCAACAATTGAAACTGAAAGTGACAGTCTTGTTTGTAAGAAATAGTTCAATAAAGAAAACGAACTTTCTTCAATTTGAGACTCGAAGGAAGTCTTGTTATTTTAAAATTTTCGTCCAAATTTTATTAATACTTTTCAACTTTTAACTAATTATCAGTAAAGATATTAAAAGTCTTCCGAAAATTCTTTAAACATGCATGTTTTCTTTCCATCATAATAAAAATCTTAAAACACAAAATTCCCTAATATCCCAATCACTCCCTCACTGCATTTATCACGACCTAGGTAATAATATTTTTAAAAATGTTCGAGCTAGCAACTGCATTGTTGTTTATTTACTTTTTCTTTTCGGTTTTGTACTACGCATCGTTGCCCGAATTTAATGTTTTTGCCATAGAAAATAAACGATAAGAGTAGCAGGCCAGCATCGCAGAGAAGCCATCTTCAAGTTTTTACCGTTAGGGCTTATTTTATCTGTAATCTGTAATTTTCAGTTGCGAACATTGTTACCGGCTTTCATTTATTTTACATGAAATTTTTTAGGCTTTTCCATCGGTAGCTTTGAACGTCAGTTGTGAAATTCGCCTATGCAAATCCTTTGATTTCGGTTGGCTTTGTTATTAAGCCTCACATTTGCAGTAAACACGGGAGTCTATAGCAACCCCAAGATCCATTTAGCGGCGCTCAATCGAGTAGCGAATGTTCCTTGTATGGAAGCTATCTACTCTAAAGTTGTTTTATAGCTTTGGTCTCATTCTACAGAAGAGTTTTTTTGTGGTGTCCCATTCGACCGAACGTAGCCAAAAGGTGCAATTTTCATTATAATACATTCACATTGGACCGAAATTCCATTCAACTGGAAGAAGACCTAGTGTGTGGTTTTGCATTAAAAATATTTTTATCCTTATCACTGCTTATTTTTCTTGAAATAAATATGAGTTGAAAATGTATTATTTCCCTTATTTTAACTACGTTTTATCTACGGTGAACCTAACCTAACGAACATAACCTAAACATAACCCAACCCAACCTCGCCTCAACTAACCTAACCTACCCCAAACCAAAATATTAATATTTTAATTTAACTTTAAAACTTAAGGACATTGTTGGAACTACCATTAAGACTATACTTCATTTTATGCAAAATTTGCTTATTATTTCTACATATCTCCTGCCTTGAAAGGAATAAAAGTGAGCGTTTTAATAAGTATCACGAAACATTTATTTTTAATATTATTAACATATTTTCGGGCATTCGAACTAAAAATCCATGGCAGTCCTACACCGTATCCACAACACCACCGAATCTCTGACGGCTCTAGTGTTTCAAGTTATATTGATGTAGTTTTTACGGCCATATTCGGACGAATGGGATTTCGGTCCATTTGGGAATTCGGTTGAAAAGGAACATACCGTTTTGCTTATGGAATAGTCAAATTTGTCTATTTGAGGGGCTCTCGTGTAGTTTTAAAATAATTCGGTGTTATTTCCTGGATGTTTCGCTATACAGATTGGTCTTATAATTAGTAGAAGAATCAATAAAAAATCACTTTATTTCCATTTCACCTTCCCTTTAATGAACGTCTGATTTGTTTCAAAGTATTGCGCCACAAGAACAACATATATATGCATAAAGTGCCATAACATCTAACAAGCATTATCACGAAAATGATTCAATACTCGATTATTAATTATCGCCACTCTAATCAAAGTTGCCATATTTTAAATAAAGGCTGATTACTCGTGACCTATTCATCCGCATTGAATTTGGTGAAAACGTTTCAAGATGAATCGACCCCAAGGAATTCGAAAATCACATTTATAACACGATAATACAATATTTTAAAAAATGTTAATTTTGACACTTCCGGTTTGCAAAGGACAACTGTTAAACGGATAAAATACAAATGAGGAATGCAAAACTATTATAACGCACTTTATTTCAGAGCGCTACCTTCAATAGTCTTTGAAATATAGTAAAAATGTGCGAAAACTGCAACGCGCAAAGGATTTTAAAAAAACGTACATCTGGATCCACGAATCGGATCTAGGAGGTTCAATTGCCTTTCCACCGAATGAGAACCAACACGCGACAAATACCTTTGCGAAAACGGATTGTTCGTGTTTCACTCATTTTGCAAAGAAAATCGCCCAGGGAAAACCGGTTGTTAACCGTCCATGCTATTACCTAGCGCCTAAATAGTCGATGACATATTTTCTCGCTTCCTTGCTATACGTCATCTTCTGGGAATAATATGTAATCAGACTTTTAATGGATGCTGCAACCACTTGTGTATTGACAAAATTGTATTGCACCTAAATTTATACATCAATTAATAATGTGTAAAAAAGTTGTAGAAATATTAAAACTAAGTTTTTCTTCTAATACATGTTTAAGTAATGGAAATTATTTCCAAATCATAGTTGGTTTCTAAGTGATGACGCGGTTTTCAAATTCAGGATACTCCAAATAAATTTTTTTTGACATTCTATTTGTGCTCCCTGGCTAAAATTATCAGCCAGGCTGTCACTTACACAACAATGATGGCCATTCTCGTTTATGAGAAATGTTTCCTTGTCCAGCGTGGGAAATAGGGTGGCACAGGGCAAACGACCACTTTGAAAATTGCCTGGTCCAGTTTAAAAATTAAATTAGAGGGGGGTCAGTGGCCCATGGGACCACTAAGAAAACCCAAGGGTAACCATGGTCCAGATATTATCTCAAATGTATTAATTATCCCATTCTTGACGCGCGCTGGTCAATGGTCATGGACCAGTTTATTTATTCCAAAGCAAAGGGGGGGATCGCTGGTCTTATGTCCAGTTTAAAAAAATCCTTATTTCCCACCCTGCTGCAGTTCAAAAAAGTTTCTTATTTCCCACCCTGTGCTTTTCAGATACGTCTATCATTTGGTCGACGTCATTGATGACGTAGGTTTCACACGCATAGCTTGACCACAGCCCACTCGATCACGCAAGTTGCTCTATATCCTATAGCGCGTGCAAGCTGCGTGATCGAAAGGGCTGTCTTGACAAAGTCTTAACCAGAACTACTCACATAAGCCGGCCACGGCGGCAAGGCCTAGATCTAGGAGTTCTTTAAGAGTTTAGGGAGTCGGTACTCAGGAGACCTCACACTCACGAATGACTGGCAGCATAGCCCACTCCACGACGCAAGCTATATAGCGCGAGAAGCTTTCGTCCTTGAGCGCGGATCGAGTGGGCTATGCTGGCAGGCAGAAACTTTGTCTCAGACTTCTAAAACGAAAACCGAAGCCCAAGCCAGTCATCTGAAAGACTGAAACCATGACTCTGGTTCTTCTGAATTTGAAATATCAGTGGAAATGATTCTAGATAATCCTCAGAGTTATTTTAAATATTTTAATACTCAAAGCCAGGGACTAAAGAATGGCCAAAATAATTTTAGTATGAAAATTTAATGTTTTCAGTGATAGTTTTTTGTGATAAATTAATCTTATTGGTGATAACTGATTAACTGGTGTCTGAAAGCATTAGGAACTAACTAGCAATATTAGGTCCCTTATGCTTACGCTCCCCTTTATTTATGTTTCTGCTTAGTGCAGATTTTAAAAATGCAAGTTTCTTAACAATCTTAATTAAAATTAAGACTGAAGGAACAGATATTAATAAAAAATAGTCTTAGTGGACAAAGACTAGAAAAAGTAAATGATAAGAGAACAAAATGGAATGACCGAAGTAACAGATATTAAAATACTTCAGTTTAAAGATATGATTATAAAACATCAATTATTTGAAAAGAGTACTTATCTTAGTTATTTTCACCAAATTTACATTTGCCAAAAATCTTGTATCATGAAAGTTCGTGTCAAAGCTTTACTATAAAAAAATACACGCGACATCGTTAATATTTACAGATAGATTTCTAGACTCAAACAAATTCTCGTTAGTGATATTTAAAAGGATTGTAGCGTTTAATTTCAACTACAATACGTTTTATACTGGAAAGCCCAATAGTGAAAAAAATACACAGCCCACCATTTGTTGGTGTCCATTTACGTGTTTCGTGATTCACGTTTGTTCTACAATGTTTTCCTCGTATAACAGTTAGTCGACTTTATACTTTTCACGCCACCAAAAAGTAATATAGAATGAATAATCTGTCTTTCTAAAACAATGCAAATGTAATTTTGGTGAAAAAAACGAAGATTAGTATATTTTTCAAATAATTTATGTATATTATAATCATGTCTTAAACTGAAATATTTTAATATCTGGCACTTTGGTCATTCAATTTTGTTCTCTTATCACTTACTTTTTCTAGTCTTTGTCCACTAAAACATTTTTTTGTAAATTCTTTGTAGACTTAGGCCAAACTTCGCTACCGTTACCAACGCTTGTTTCTTATAATCACTGGGGTTTAGTTTGGAGTTCTGATTTATCTTTTGTAAAGAAGAATTGTCCCTATTATCGCTTGTAGAGGAATGAAACAAACAGAAATAGCTTTGTACGCGATCTTTGAAAACAATTTTCTACATTTTTTTGCCTATTTCTATAATTTTCGTTTCGAGCAGCGTGACTTCACACATGTTAAACTGAATTTCTGGTATCGTTCCTTACAACCGAATTCCCAATGGACCGAAATCCCATTCGACCGAATATCCCGCAATGATTTTAGATTTCCAGCCCAATGGCTATATTCCCGATGGACCGAAATCCCAATCGTCCGAATATGCCCCTAAAAAATACATGAATATAACTTAAAACACCGTAGCCGTCAGCGATTCGGTGGTGTAGTGGATGCGAAGTTGGACTGCGAAGCCATAGGTTGTTGGTTCGAATCTCCGAAAGGTATGTTAATAATATTAAAAGTAAATGTTTCGTGATACTAATTAAAACGCTCACTTTCATTCCTTTCAAGGCAAGAGATATATAGAATTAATAAACAAATTGTGCTTAAAATGAAGTGCACTCTTAATGGTAGTTCCATCAATGTCTTTAAAAATTAAATTAAAATTTTAATATTTTGGTTTCGGGTGGGTTAGGTTAGGTTAGGTTAGGTTAGGTTAGCTTAGCTTAGCTTAGGTTAGGTTAGGTTAGGTTAGCTTAGCTTAGCTTAGGTTAGGTTAGGTTAGCTTAGGTTAGGTTAGGTTAGGTTAGGTTAGGTTAGCTTAGGGTTAGGTTTGCTTAGGTTAGGTTAGGTTAGGTTAGGTTAGCTTAGGTTAGCTTAGGTTAGGTTAGGTTAGGTTAGCTTAGGTTGGTTAGGTTAGGTTAGGTTAGGTTAGCTTAGGTTAGGTTAGGTTAGGTTAGGTTTGGTTCCAATAAAACGTTGACACCTTTTCCAAAATATGCTCCTTTTAATTAGCTACCACCTTTTCCAAAATATTCTCCCATTAAATAGCTACCACCTTTTCCAAAACATTCTCTTATTAAGTAGCTGCCACCTTTTCCAAAAGATTTTCCTATTAAATAGTTCCCACCTTTTTCAAAATATTCTCCTATTAATTAGCTACCACCTTTTCCAAAACGTTCTCCTATTAATTAGCTGCAACCTTTTCCAAAACATTCTCCTACTAATTAGCTGCCACATTTTCCAAAATATTCTCCTTTTAATTAGCTACCACCTTTTCTAAAATATTCTCCTATTAATTAGCTGCCACCTTTTCCAAAAGATTTTCCTATTAATTAGCTGCCACCTTTTCCAAAATATTCTCCTATTAATTAGCTGCCACCTTTTCCAAAATATTCTCCAATTAATTATTTGACATCTTTTCCAAAATATTCTCCAATTAATTATCTGACATCTTTTCCAAAATATCTCTATTATTGCTAATAAATTGTTTTAATACTCATATAAATAATCTTTTTACCTCCAAACAAGGTTGGGTTGGGTTAGGTTAGGTTAAGTTAGGTTACGTTTGGTTAAGTTAGGTTAGGTTAGGTTAGGCTAGGGTAGGTGAGGTGAGGAGTGCAGTAATACATTTCAACTCACATTTATTTTAACAATAATAAGTTTTGAAATTAAAAATATATTTAATGCAAAACCACACAGTATGTCTTCTTCCAGTTCAATAGAATTTCGGTCCAATGGGACTATAATAAAATCGCACCTTTGGCTACGTTCGATCGAATGGGACCCCCAAAAAAAAACCCTACTGTCGAATGGGAATTCGGTTCAATGGGACCAAAGCGAATTTCTTGCGTAACTATACCAGCAAATGAACCGAAACTTTCCAAAATTATTGATAACTTACCTTTTCGGAACAGAAACCGGGGGATATTATTTTACAAATGTCTTCTCCGATAATCGGCCGAAACTAGATTTCTCTGAACTAGTAAAATTTGTGTCTGTAGTTGGCGTTACAAAAAGATCATTCTGTATTCTGCCAAACCTTGAGCACACAAAACTATTTTCACATCTCTGAAGCTTTACTTACCTTATCACTCCGCTATTATTTCCATTTTACTTCGGCGTATTAGCCCTGTGATCGAGCAAGCACGTAACCGTTTAAGCGTTAAATTTTCCCCGCTTGTTTGCGTTTTATAATGATCTTGTGGTTTTCAAAAGCAGCCTTTCGACAATTGCAACGCTCTTTAGTTAAAGGAAAGTTTCTGCTCCAATTTGTTTCTTATTTACGTGTAAAATAATGTTTAAAAATGGCGCCATGTAATTATCGACAATATTTAAGATGGTACGAGCAATTAACTCATCGCAAAGACGCTATGCTTTAGCCCTTAGGGCCATACAATTTCACCAGGTAGAAAGTTATGTATTACATATAACGGTTTTTAGCTACGCAGAATGGTAATTGAGACCTATTCCTTCACAATTTTCATATCATAGTTATTATAAAAGTGTTTTATAACGCAAAGTTTTAGTATAGGAATGAGAGCATATTTTTATTTATTTTAGAACATATTGCATTCCGTGTTTATTCAAGTTTTGTTTATGATGAGCCATTTTCAGAACTAGAGAATTTTATTCGACGTTTGCGAAGCGACAGGCATAGGGTTTCGCAAGAGTTTCGCGGTAGCAAATTATATCCATTTTCAACCATCAGCAGTAGATCTTTATTTTTCGGAATTCGTTTCTCCATCCGTAGAACTACTGCTGACCAAACGTTTCCCATTGGATTCAAATGTGGGCAGACCACTTTTGGTATCCCTTTATCGTCAAGGAAGACCCTGGCCTTGTCCTTAGTTCAACGCAAGGATCAACGAACTCCGAACCATAACGAAGATTTAGTGCTGATGGTTCAAAACGCGTTTAATTTGTTCCCGCAAAACTATTGCGAAACCCTATGCCTTTCGTTTCGTAAGCGTGTAATAAAATAGTTGCTTGTACATGAGCGTATGCTGGATTATTAATTAATTTTTGAAACAAAACTTGGTGTTTATTGCTACTTCTTCCTTTGTCCGTATTAAACAATTTCTCATTAAATGAATTAAAAGTTGACAACTAAGCGCCTCCACTGTTGGTCTGAAAACATCATGAATATAATGTTATCATGGATAAATTTATTACATGCAACATAGTCATATTTATTTAAAATTTTCGACTAATATTCAAAAGCTGCAGTGTTTTTACCAAGTAAAAATGCGAGCCAAAATAACGACTCGTTATTTATAACGCACGGACCAGGATGTCTAATATAACTGCTTTAGTGTCAATCTAGTTTGAATCTTTCATTAATTTGATTGGCGAATCCCTTACAAAAATTATAAGCTGCAATTCATCTGCATACACGCTTTTTTATCGCTACCACGCTGTAATAGGTATACATTAAGGTTAAATTTTCTGCAGCTGAAAAAACGGAAAAATTTCACCGCAATTCTAGAACTGCAAATTTTCTGATTATTATTAACTGTCTATACTGGCAGAAATATGCAGCGCGATTCTGCAAAAGTTATGGGAAAGTTGAGATCCAGCTGCCAATTTAAAACTCTAAATACACATTTATAGACATATTGCAGGTATTCAAAAGTAGAAATCCTTCTTCCAGCTATTTTAAAACTGCAATTGTACATTATAGATATTTTTAAAGTTTATAGAAAATAATTTTTTTCGCGTCTGCAAAATCGTTCCAGAAGTAGAAAAAATTAAAATAAGAGCAGTATGATAGCCTCTAATTCAACTGCTGTGGAAATATTCTAGAGATTAAACATGTTGCGAATGTCGCGCCGAAATTTTAAGTTTTAAACTGTTTTTAGAAATTTTACCTATATAAAATAAAAATAAAATAATCCTGAAAAACTAATATATAGGTCTAAAATTAACCAAATAAACCAATATACCAATGTAAAAAAATATATGTAACTTAAAATAGATAACAGCTAAAACACCTTTGCTGTTTTAAGATAAATCAAAAAATGGAAATTAACAAAAAATGGACACGTGACGAAAAGGGTATCGTGTCTCTTCCAAATATGGGCTTTGAGAGCTCACTCTCCAACGCGAGAAGTTCCCTTAATTTTACCTTGCCATTAAAGTTGCAAAGTTTATTGTCCCGAAAGCAATTTTTACCTCTCCGAGTGACGATGACGTCACGGAAAGGTTTTACACTGGACGTGTGGGTGTGTGTGTGTTTGTTGGTGGACAACATAAAACCTCACACTAACTAATTTATTTAAAGACTGGGAAGGAGCTCATTTTTAAAGGTTTTGCGCGAGGTTATACTTTACAATTTCAGAGTAAAATTATTTTCCATTGACTATAAAAATTATAAAAATGTGTTTCCCTCTTAAAAGAGTATTTTACCCCTTGGTTCCAAGCGCCGTCAATTGATTTACAGTCAAATGTGGTAATTCAATCCGCTATGTTATTTCTTTGCCTAAGCCAAATTTTTTGTACACCTGATTTCTGAATTTTTAATGTGAATTCCGATGATCACTGAATGAATTCCTTGATTTCCGTGGTTACGATTATTTTTGGTGATTTTCATAATCTTTACACTGATTTCAAGTTATTGCCGCAGATTTCTGCTTGAATTCCGGTGAATGTTTGGTGAATTCCGTGTTTACCACTGGATTCTTCGGTGCATGCAGTGATTATTTCTATTTCAACAGATTAAGATTTTTATTTTGGATTTTCGAATTCCTCGATTGATTATGTTTGATAATTTCACGAAATGTGTGATTACCGAGGTTATTACAAAAGATTATGAAGTATATGTATAATAGATGGCGCTAGTGCATGAGGATTTAGGGACAGGGGAGAAGTGTAAAAGGCTAGGGAAATTTAGGGCACTTGGGAAGTGACTCCCGCCGAGGATAGATCGTTCTATTGCCATGTAAATGATAACTATTTTTACTGTACAACAATACAATTTAAACCTTCACAATTTCTTAAGTATTAATAAAATATGTTCCTAGTTAATTAATGATCCAAGTTCATTACTATAACATACAAACATAATAATGGCGACGGAGATACCTCTGTTTCTCTTCTCATCGTTTTCTTTATGAAGAAGGTGGGAGTGATTCAGCGTGAACTCACAAGAAAGAAGGCAAGTTAAATAGCAAAATAGGCACAAGATCATCCCACAGAAATAAACAATTTCGACGGTAATCTGACCAACAACATCAAGCAACACGGCAAAACGTTAAGCCTTGGCCTGAACACGTTGATCAAACATAGCCCAGGGAGCCGCCATTTTTGAACAAGTAGAACAGTACCAAGTCCTTCTACTCAATACATGGCTACAGGGACACAGGTTACTACAGACGACGTAGTAAACAACCAACAGTCTCGACCAAGTCGTATAACAATGGGCAAATTACCGGATTTCGACCAGGACGTTGAGCCATGGTCACAATACTCACAGCGTTTGGAAGCTCATTTCCTATTAAACAAAGTTACGGAGGCTGAGAAGAATGCAGTACTTCTGACAGTTTTACCAGCACCAACTCTAACGCTGTTGAACAGTTTGATATACCCGGCAACGGTAATGACATCATCTTACACAACGTTAGCGGGATTATTCGACAAACATTTTAATCCACAACCATCAAGGATTGTGGAACGCTTAAAATTCAGCAGGCGATGTCGCAAGAATGGCGAATCAATCGCAGAATATGTAGCGGAACTGAGAAGATTATCGGTTCATTGTGGTTTCGGAAAACATTTAGACGAGATGATAATGCATCAACTGGTATGCGGCATCAATGATGACGATATGCAGCATCGTTTATCTGAGGAAAAGGATGATATCAAGTTACAAGCAGCTGTTGACTTAGTCCAGAAGATAGAGATGGCTGCATATAACGCGCAACAAATGAAGTCCCACACCCGCGCGGACACAGCGACGTCCATGGTAAATGCTATTGGTTCTCATAATAACAGAAGTCAATGACTTCTTATCCTGGGAAGTATTGGACACTAGGGCTTTATATACACTGTAAAAAATAAGCGTGCTTTTGGCATTCAAAAATGATAGCGACCGTTCAATTTTGAACAAGCCTCTATTGACGCGTTCACATTTAACCAGAGACATTCAATTTTGAACAAGGGGTGTTTTAGGCGTTCAAAACCAGTCACGAGCATTTATTTTTGAACAAACTACCGTCATGTCGATCAAATTTTAACTCAAGCATTCATTTTTGAACAACTTATACATTACCATTCAAAAATGAATCTTTATCCCATTCAATTTCAATTTTGAATAACCGCCTTGGGCTAATGAAGCGTTCAGATATGGTCGTTTGGCGTTCTAATAGGATTGTATTAGTATTAGTATTAAAACAAGAGCGTTATAGGTATTCAAATATGAACTTTTTGACTTTCAAACGAGTGTATTATGGGCGTTCAAACGAGAGCGATATTGGCGTTCACACGAGAACGAAATTGTTCAATCGCAAAAGGTGAGCAAAACAAAATTAATTCTGCCCTAAATTTACTTGATTCCGCTGCTGTAAATTTGTACTACAAACAAGCTTTCATTAAAAATAAAATAACTTCTCAACAATTTACTATAACTTGCTTATTTACCTTGAATTATATATATATTTGCCTGTATAAACCTCATTATACAATAATATCAAAGGAAATGTTACGGATTATTGCGTATTTCATCTTTCCCTTAGGCCTTCAAATAGTTTTAAAATTGCTACAACGTTATAATCGGAAAGAACTTGATAATGAACTCTTTTCTTAAGTGCAGATTTTCTTCATACATCTGAATTATTATTTAACACAACGATTATAGTTTATGTGTTTCAAATTCACCCGCCCTCAGAAGATGTACAAGCTTTAAACACATTAGATTTCTTCCTTATCAGTGTATTTACTATAGTCTGTCAAACGAAAGAAGAGCCCTGAGAAATTTGTCCAAATTGGTGTCGCCACCATCGACCCCATAGTTCTTTATCAACTTGTTTTGTTTTGTCAATAGTCGTCTGTATTATGGTCTGCTATTATGTCATTAAAATATATTGCAATGCTAGTTCAACAAAGATAAAACTGGTGTCTTGTCGTTAATTTTGTTTTATATTCTTTAATACTCGATGATCGTAAAAAACCATGAAACATAAACATATTAAATATATATTGCAAAATGTATTGGTTCTATTGCGATTAAGCCTATCTGTTTATAGCAGACTATATTACAGACGACTATTGACAAAACAAAACAAGTTGATAAAGTACTATGGGGTCGATGGTGGCGACACCAATTTGGACAAATTTCTCAGGGCTCTTCTTTCGTTTGACATACTATATATGTAATATAGTATGCCCTACCATAAGGCATTCAGCGATGAAATTTGAAATCAAATTTCTCTAGGCTATTCAAAATTCAACGTCAAATTTCAATGCTTCATCAAACGCTTTGTCCACCATGTATTATTAAATGGTGAACTGCTTAATTTTAAACGTCAGCAATTGAATATGAACGCTTGATCAAACTCTCCGATGTTGCTCAATAATGAATGCATAAATATTCAATATTAAACGTTTAATTTTCCAATTTAATTTGAGCGGTTTCGTGCTTAAATTTACACGATATACTAACCTCTTACGCACCGTTCAAATATGAATGCGTGAGCGTTTAATTTTGAACAATAGTGTTCTGTTCAAATTTGAACGCAAAGAAGTTATTCAAATTTGAACGCAAAGAATTTATTCAAATTTGAATGTTAAAGCGTACCACCACAGTGTCGGGGCTATGCACGCCTAAGCAATCAAAGATGAACCTCACTTTTTTACATGTAGTATCCATCCCTGCTAGTCAAAATTGCCTATGGCATTCGTAAAAGGGGGTCGAAAGTTTCCTCCCCACTAGGAAAACGGTCGAGTCTACTGAAAAAATCCCACGCCAAGAGGCTGTGGCTCTCAAACTGAGGGGCGTGTATAAAACTTCCTCAGAGCCAATCGTTGAAAAGCCGTCTGCTACACCCGCGATATTGTCATTGTCAAACAAACGGAAAAACTCGGTTCTCGTGTTATTTAAACTGAATTAAAGTTGTTAAAAAACATGGAAAAAGCAGTAAATTCTTTGGGGACTCAGTGTAATCTAAATATCAATTTACCGTTAAGGAAAAGTAGATATATCCAAGTGGATATTAAAAAAAGGACTAAAACTAGTCAAACCCAAACGCCTGTGCCAAAGGCTTACGAAAAGAAAAAGGTTAACCCCAATCTCAAAGCTGTCGGGGTACAATGTCTTATCAAACCAACAACAAAAGGTACACTGTAAAAAAGTGAGGTTCATCTTTGAATGCTAAGGCGTGCGTAGCCCCGACACTGTGGTGGTACGCTTTAACGTTCAAATTTGAATAATTTCTTTGCGTTCAAATTTGAACAGAACACTATTGTTCAAAATTAGACGCTCACGCATTCATATTTGAACGGTGCGTAAGAGGTAAGTATATCGTGTAAATTTAAGCTCAAAACCGCTCAAATTTAATTGGAAAATTAAACGTTTAATATTGAATATTTATGCATTCATTACTGAGCAACATCGGAGAGTTTGATCAAGCGTTCATCTTCAATTGCTTACGTTCAAAATTGAGCAGTTCACCATTTATTAATACATGGTGGACAAGCGTTTGATGAAGCATTGAAATTTGAAAAATATGATTTCAAATTTCATCGCTGAATGCGTTATGGTAAGGCATACTATATTAAATATACGCACTGACAAGTAAGAAATCTAATGTGTTTAAAGCTTGTACATCTTCTGAGGGCTGGTAAATTTGAAACACATCAATCGTTGTGTTAAATAATAATTCAGTTATATGAAGAAAGTCTACACTTAAGGAAAGTGTTCATTATCAAGTTCTTTCCGATTAAAACGTTGTTGCAATAAATTACATTATCAAACTATTTGAAGGCCTATGTAAACATAAGGGAAAGGTGAAATACGCAATAATCCGTAACATTTCCTTTGATATTATTGTATAATTATGTTTTTACAGACAAATACATATTTAATTCACAGTAAATAAACAAGTTATAGTAAATTGTAGAGAAGTTAATGTATTTTTAATGAAAGCTATATTTGTAGTACAAATTAAGAGCAGTGGAATGAAGTAATTTTAGGGTAGAATTAATTTTGTTTTGCACACCTTTTGCGATTGAACAATTTCGTTCACATTTGAATACCCATTAAACGCTTTTTTCTTAGAGTGTTGTTTTAAAGCCAAAAACAATTCCATTTGAACGCCCATAACGCTCTCGTGTGAACGCCCATATCGCTCTCGTGTGAACGCCCATATCGCTCTCGTTTGAACGCCCATATCGCTCTCGTTTGAACGCCCATATCACACTCGTTTGAAGGCACATATCGCATTTGTTTGAACGCCCATAATGCACTCGTTTGAATGCCCATATCGCACTCGTTTGAATGCCCATATCGCATTCGTTTGAACAACCACAATGCACTCGTTTGAAAGCCAAAAAGTCCTTATTTGAACGTTTAAAACGCTCTTGTTTTAATACTAATACTAATACTTATACTATTTCAATCCTATTAGAACGCCAAAACGACTAAATCTGAACACTTCATTAGCGCAAGGCGGTTATTCAAAATTCAATGGGATAAGGATTCATTTTTGAATGGTAATATATAAGCTGTCCAAAAATGAATGCTAGAGTTAAGTTTTGATCGATATGACGGTAGTTTGTTCAAAAATGAATGCTCATGGTAGGTTTTGAATGCCTAAAACACTCCTTGTTCAAAATTGAATGTCTCTGGTTAAATGTGAACGCGTCAATAGAGGCTTGTTCAAAATTAAACGGCCACTATCATTTTTGAATGCCAAAAGTACGCTTATTTTTTACAGTGTATGTAAATTAGTTTAATTAACCTTATATAGGCAAAATATTAATGTTGGAATAAATTTAGATTTCAAATCGCAAACTTTGGGATTAGCAGTAAATGCTGAGAGTCAAACTAATGACCTAATAACCACACCGATTGAAAAGGGGATTTTCACATCTCACAGTCATGGATCAAAATGTTTACAAGATATCGTACTTAAATGCCAAACATTAAAACTAAATATACGGGTATATCACTAAGTTTATATATTGATATCTAGCATTATACTAAATGAATTAGTAGATGGTTAAACTGTCTCACAACACATATTCTTTTCAGTATTATAAGAACATCCGGAATGAAAACACAATTTCTGTAATCAATGGCAGTAAAGTAGGACTTATGGATGTAGATATTGATCCAGTTCAGATGAATATTTCTGAAACCGGAAAGTGCACTATAGTCATTCCCTTTCGCCCTGTGGAAGTGCGGCAAGTGTTTTCAGTGGAAAATTATTCTATTGACTGGAAAGTTTTAGAAGAACCATTTCAACTATTATTGGATGACAACTATACTTTTTGCCCGGGCATTAAATCAAACTGTGATGTTGCATTCGGTCCCAATTATAAATTATTTGTAGAGCCGATTCCTAGGGTACAGTCTTCTCTGTGTACCATTTTCTATGCCTCTGGAAAACAATCCAAAGTGAGCCAGTGTAGATTTTGCTATAGAAGTGCAAAAGGTCTTGCACTCAAGAACAAACGAAAACGTGAAGTAACACCAGAACGTAAAATCAAAAGAACCAAAGTTGACAGTAAATTCCCAATTTCAAACCTAACTCCAAGGAGCTTGAGAGCTAGACTGGCTAGCATCAGGAAATCTAGAAGATTCTTGAGCAATAGAGTAGCAAAGCTTGAAAGTCAATTAAAACATAAAGATTTGTTATTGAACAATGAACAGTCAAATGAAATAGATTCGATTTTGAAACGTTTAAATGCTGATTTTAAGGATGACGTCGATAACGTTATAAGCCAATCTGGAAACAATCGTGAATTATTGAGGGCTGCTTGGCAAAGAGATAACGAAGAAAAAGTAAGGGCTGATAAAGCCGCTTTTTACACGGATCAGAAAAATTGCAGAAACGGAAGTAATGGTAACCGATACAGTTCAGTGACCATTAGGATAGCATTGGCAGTCTTTTCCAGAAGTCCTGCTGCTTACAAAGCGCTACAGTCATTTGAAATCTTCAGTTTACCTTCTCCGAGTACTTTAAGAAAACGATCAAAAGTTTATGACAGTACACCTGGTATAAACCATATTTATCTTTGCGAACAGCAAACCATATACGAAAGCCTAAAGGCCCAAAAACATAAAAAAAATCAGTCAGTTCCCAGAGGAGATGGTGCTTTAGTATTTGACGAGGTCAAAGTAATTGACAAATTAATATGGAATTCGAAAAGCCATGAATTCATGGGCTTCGCTATGGAAGAAAAAGATTTTCCAATTTTGAATGATATTTCGTCAGATGCATCAGACCCGAAGCCAACACAGTATATCTTACAATTTCTTTGGAGAGATCTTACTTCTGGTTTCGATCTAATAGGGCCGTATTATACCTTTGGAACACCCGTACGTCAAGATAAACTATTTCCATGCATTTTGGAAACAGTGAGAGTGTTGAATTCGTATGGTTTTGGAACCTCGGCTTTGATATGCGATGGAGCGAGTTCAAACTTGGCTGTCATCAAGAAAACTATGGGAGGAAAAGAGGCCTTTAACTATGACGTGAATGATGCTGCTACACTTTATGAACTGTTCCCTTATTTTGAAAACCCGTTTCAGCCTGGACGAAACATTTACTGGCTAATATGCCCGTCACACGAATTGAAAAGTTTGATAAACGCTTTATATTCATCACAAAGCAATAAAACTAAATCTTTTCAACGAGAAGGTGGTTCGTTTGGTTGGCAAAATCTAATTGACTTGAATAACCGCGAGAAAGAAAGACAAGAACGCGGCATCCTGCGTTACGTTCCAAAAATGCATGACAGCTTTATCATTAGAGATTCCTGGACTAAATTAAATGTCCTTCCAGCTAAAATTATGCAGCAGCCACAGGTGTTGTCAGAATTATACGCATACTCCCACAGTCCTGATCAATGTCTCAGGGACCGCAACAGTGCTTACGAATGTTTTCTATATTTAAAAGCGTGTAACGAGCTCTTTGAGAATGGATTCCTATCCAAGTCAAAGGTTTTTACCATGCAAGATGAAGCGATTGAATCAGTTAGGTCTGGATATCGGTATTTTTCTAATTGGCTAACTGAAATACTAGAAGCAAAACCAGATATAAATTTGCACGATCCTAAACAAAAGGAATTCCTAGCCTGGCAAACTTGGGACTTGCTCCGCATAACAGTCTTCGGTTTCCTAAAATTTTCAGAAGATTTTCTAAGCCGTTATCCTACGAATTTCATTACGCCATCACGATTAAACGGAAGTTCTATCGAGTCATTATTCGCACAGCTTAAATACGCAAGCGGAAGCAAACTAAGCGGCACCAATTACAGCAGTTCGCAAAAGGCTATCAAAGTTGCAAGAAACATCCATAGTGGTAATTTCTCGAATAAAGCGTACAGGGACGACAAATTAGGACTAGCTGAAAATGATTTATAACTAACATTTTTTACAACATTTTGTTCAATATAAATAGTGACAAAAAATAATTCTCTTTTCAAAATTTGTTATAACATTGTTTATTTTTGTAAAAGAAATGTTTATTTTTGTAAAAGAAATGTTTATTTTTGTAAAACAAATGTTTATTTTTATAAAACAAATGTTTATTTTTGTTAAACAAATGTTTATTTTTATAAAACAAATGTTTATTTTTGTAAAACAAATGTTTATTTTTATAAAACAAATTGAAATGTTTATTTTTATAAAACAAATGTTTATGTTTATAAAACAAATGTTTATTTTTATAAAACAAATGTTTATTTTTATAAAACAAATGTTTATTTTTATAAAACAAATGTTTATTTTTATAAAACAAATGTTTATTTTTGTAAAACAAATGTTTATTTTTATAAAACAAATGTTTCTCTATGTCACTTTTGTTCTGAAGGTCAAGGTTAGTTGTTTCTTTTAAATTGTATTGCAGAGAGGAGTTTATTTAATTTTAATAAACACTTTCTGGGCTATGACTGAAGAGAGATTTTCAATTTTAAAAACTAAGTTTTCTCTTTTTAAAAACTTGTACTGGAGGTTTAGGACTAGATTGCACTCTATCACATTTAGTTAGGTCTTTCTCTACAGGTAGATCTCTTTGTGTCTTTGGTTGCTGTTTACTTTGTTTTGGTTGTGTCTTGGGTTTCTGTTTAGCGTTATTTTGTTTTGGTTGTGTCTTGGGTTTCTGTTTAGCGTTATTTTGTTTTGGTTGTGTCTTGGGTTTCTGTTTAGCGTTATTTTGTTTCGGTTTTGTACTTGATTGGTTAGTCATACACTGGTTAGAATTGTTTATTGATTTTGTCTTGAGTTGATTAGTTTTACACTTGTTAGAATGGTTTTTTGGATTTGACTCGAGTAGTTCTACGCTTGTGTTTTGATTTTGTTTAGTCTTAGCCGATTTCTTGGGGTTTATTGTGGTTGAATTGTTGTTTTGTGTTTTTCGGAGCTGCTTAGTCTTGCTGGCTGTTCTGGGTTTACTCTGCTTTTTTCCTGGCTTAGCTTTCTTATTCTCATCTTTCGCCATTTGTGCTTTTTCTCCACTTTCAGTAGTCACTAGGGATGGCAAAATTTCCGGAATTCCGGAACATATCCGGAATTTTCCGAAAAATTCCGGTACGGAATTTTCCAAGTTGAAAACCGGAATTCCGTATCATACGGAATACCGGTTTGTACGGAATTCCGGATCATACGGGATACCGGTTTGTACGGAATTCCGGATCATACGGGATACCGGTTTGTACGGAATTCCGGATCATACGGAATACCGGTTTGAACGGAATTCCGGATCATACGGAATACCGGTTTGAACGGAATTCCGGATCATACGGAATACCGGTTTGAACGGAATTCCGGATCATACGGAATACCGGTTTGTACGGAATTCCGGATCATACGGAATGTTTTCAGCCAACATTACTCAAGAATCAAGAGTAAGACACACCACTATTGTCTTCAATCTTCATCTCTTCAAATAATACAAATGGAAACCTTCCATAAACGGCGTCACACTCTTAAAGGGGGGGGGGAGTTTCTGAATTTGTGACAGTCCGTGACAAGGGGGGGGGGGGTTCGGAATATGTGACAGTCCGTGACAAGGGGGAGGTTGGCGTAATGCTATTCGTGGCGTCACATTCAACTTTAATTTTGTTAGGAAGTCGGTGTATAAGAGGGGCGGATTGGCTCTCTTTCGTGATAAAATAATAAAAACAAAATTCTAAATTCCACCGTGGGAAACAAACTCAACAATATACAATAAAAGCTGATGGTGTTTAGCCTATTTGTCTGTCCATAATTTAACAAAATTTATTTTCCTTGCCTTGATTAGTTATATAGCTAATGTAAGTTATAGCTATATAGTTAATGTTAATAGCTCCGGTTTTGATATCGGTTAAATTCCGGATTTGGTGTCGGTGTAATTTTGGTTTTGATTCCGAAATTGAAGCCGGTTTGATTCCGGAATTGAAGCCGGTTTGATTCCGGAATTGAAGCCGGTTTGATTCCGGAATTGAAGCCGGTTTGATTCCAGAATTGAAACCGGTTTGATTCCGGAATTGAAACCGTATTGATTCCGGAATTGAAACCGTATTGATTCCGGAATTGAAACCGTATTGATTCCGGGATCAATGCGGTTTGGTTCCGGAATTAAAACCGGATTGATTCCGGGATTTTTCGGAGTGTCAAAAAATTCCGGAATTCCGGTAAATTCCGGATTTGACATCGTCAAATACCGGTTTCGGAATTTTCCGAAAACCGCCATCCCTAGTAGTCACCTCCTGGGTTTTGGTTTTATTATACAGTTTTTTAATTTGAGCGTATAAATTATCCCTTAGATTATGACCTCCTTTAGATAAATTTGCGCTCTTTATACTAATAAACTCTTGAAGTCTTGCATGCGTGAGTTTCCGTAACCAGATTTTATAGAAGAATGTAATTGCTTCAGTGTCAAATTGATTTTGGAGATCTTGGATAGCATCCACACCTTCCATGAAGAGTTTCTTGATAAGACTATTCGCCTTGACGTTGCCGACACAAACCTTAATATTAGTGCAACATTAGTTAATTATTACATCTTAGCACCTTATAAAATACAGGAGGTTTCAAAAAGTATGGTAGAACCGAAGTACAGTGGACGGTTTTGAGTCGAAAATGTTCCAAGACATTTTGGCCTAAGGACCAACGTTGTCAAGTTATGATTCGAGTGTTTTATGGATTTCCCCTTAATTAAATTAGCATCGTCATTCAGTTCCTTTCTTAAATTTATGGGGTCATCCGTAAAACATTCCAATCATAACTTGTTTAGGATGTGGCCCTTAGGACAAAATGTCATAGTACATTTTCGACTCAAAATCACTCGTAGAACCCACTGTTCTCCTATCCTGCCACCATTTTTTGAATACCCGGTATTTTCTTACTTTTATCATATTTTGCCCATGTTTTCGTAAGGCATCTGAATTTGCAGAGAGTCTGACTGTATTATTCACTTCTTGAACAAAGGGCCTTAATGAGAGTTTCGGGAAAAACATTCCACCCCGATCCTGCTGTTTCAATTCCGTTGGTAATTGGGCTTCTTTTTCTTCATCACTTAGTGAAACTTTAAAGCACAACCTGTACACTTTCCTGTATAGTATCCTAGTCCTTAGAGTCAAACGTTTAGATTCTTTTAAACGTTTAGAAACTTTCCACATCTCCCCAATTGTTCCCCCGCCAAGTCTCAGAATTCCACTCAATGTTTCTTCCTTGAAGTTCGATGGGCTGACTACAATTTCTCTAGGCTTTTGAGATTGCACATTTAATTCAGATTCATTCACTATCACAGATGAATTTAAATCATCATCATTGGCTATCACAGTTGAATTTAAATCATCATCGCTCGTATCACAGTTGTTAACATCAGTCTCAGGAGTGCAGTGAACATATCTAATGTTTTCAGTCATCATATTAGACCAAATGCCTAAAACCATACCAAATAAAGTGATAAACCGAAACGCACTTACCTATAAAGGCTGCACATATAACAATTAAAAAGCTCCATAACATCTTTGGCTTCAGGATCATCCTCTTCACTGAAATCGAAAATGAACTCCGTTCTAATACCATTGCCCTTTTGGAGATAACTGAATACTTCACACTCGTCCATTGCAAAAGTGTGAAGCTTTTCCAAATAAAATCTAAACTTTTCTGATTGCATAATATGCTTGTGATAATTAAATCTCTTTTTGTTTGACGTAATATGTAATTCTTTATTACTATCACAATTAATACTGTCTAAAACTCTCTGAAAATCCATTGCAATCCGTGGGCCTAGGACCCAACACAAGTTTGATCGGAATTTCTAGCAGACTATAACAGCTGTTCTTGTCACCGTTTCTGATTCGCTACCTCAAACCACAGGACACACCTTAAAGTTTCGTTACTTTCCCGCTGTTGGCGCGCAAATCAGCCTGCCAGCTCAAAATGAGAGAAGCGCCGTGGGTGGCGTGGTGATCGGACCTAAAAACAAGTTGGCTAACAGAGATGGTTGCGGATATGGTTAGTGTCCAATACTTCCATAAGAAGTCATTGACTTCTGATAATAATAATAAAGGCCCAAAACATAAGCAAACAGCGCCAGACGTACACAGCTCCACGGGAAACAGTTTCACAAGGAAGTAACTTCCAAACAGAATGCTCGAGATGTAAGCGAACAGATCATATAAACTCAAAATGTCCCTTTATTACCGCTACGTGCAACACATGTAAGAAAAAGGGTCATCTCCCTGTAGCATGCCGAATTACCACTACATCCAAACAAAATAAGAAACGTTACTCTCGAAAGTCGCGTAATCACAACCATAACAATAACCGCGCTAACCACATTGACGTGCAAGACAGCTCTTCCGAGGAGGACTTCTCTATTCCGATACATGAGTATCCTGTGGGGCAGGTGAGGGTCGAACGAACCCAGCCTCTTGACATACATTGTAAACAAAGAGAAGATGAAGCACCTCCACAGGAAATGATAACGTGTCGACTAAACGGACAACCATTCATATTTGAGGTAGACTTAGGTTCGGGTCATACCCTTATGTCGGAAGAAGTCTTTAAGAAAATTCCACAGACCGCATCGTTGGAACCCTTCTCGAAGATACTGCGCTCAGTCACGGGATAAAGTTTGGACATAATTGGTAAAGCCAGGATAAATGTCCAATACGACGGCAAGACTGCAATCTTACCCTTGATAATCATTCAGGGAAGCAAACAGGAAAATCTCTGTGGCCGCACTTGGCTATATTCTAATCTAGACGTCATACCCTCAGTATTGAGTCAATCGTCAACACGAATTAACGCCGTTAACATTCCTCCAAAACTCACCTTAGACGTCATTCTCGACAAACATAAGGAACTCTTTACGCCTGGACTAGGAGAATTAAAAGACGTGAAGGTCAAGCTGAATTTGAAGGCAGATCACATACCCAAATTCTGTAAAGCTCGCTCAGTACCTTACGCGATGAAAGAGGCTGTGGAAGACGAATTAAGAAGACTAGAATCTCTCGGGATCATCGAAAGTGTACCACATTCGCAATATGCTTCACCAATTGTCCCGGTACTAAAACCTCCTACGAAAACGCTGGACCCAGGTCAGCACAGTAAAAAGAAAGTACGAGTCTGCGGGGATTTCAAAATGACAGTCAATCCCGCTTTGGATATAGAGATATATCCACTTCCAAAAACAGAAGATATTTTCGCCATAGCGGGATGTAAATTCTTTGCCAGATTGGATTTAAAGGACGCGTACAATCAGCTAGTCCTCCATGAAAACTCTAGAGATGTCACGGTAATCAACACAACATTAGGCTTGTTTCGATACAAGAGGTTACCGTTTGGCATCGCATCTGCTTCAGCGTTATTTCAACGACACATCGAGACGTTATTTCGCAGAAAACATGGAATATCACCTTTTCAAGATGATATCTTACTGGGAGGACGCACACAAGAAGAACTCTTACATCTTATAGATGAAGTTTTACAAATATTACTTGTAAATGGGTTGAAACTACGGAAAGAAAAATGCTGTTTCCTACAGACATCAGTTGAATTCCTTGGACACGTCTTGGACAAGAATGGTATTCATCCACAAGCGTCCAAAATGACGGCCATCATGAATGCGCCGGAACCGGAAAACCTTGAGCAATTGCGCTCATTTGTAGGATTGCTCATGTATTATGCGAAATTCATTCTAAACACCTCAACTAAGCTGGCACCGTTATATGAGCTTTTTGAGAAGAAGACCATTTGGTCATGGACAGAAAAGCATCGCAAAGCTTTCACAGACGCTAAACAAGCTCTCCGAGATTCAAACTTTCTCGCCCATTACGATCTTGGTAAAGATGTATATTTGACGCCTCACCATGGGGTGTGGGTGCCGTTATATCCCATATGGAGAACCAGAAGTTTAACCAAAGCTGAACGGAACTATTCCCATCTGGAAAAAGAAGCGTTGGCAATAATCTTTGGTGTTACCAAATTCAAGGATTACATATACGGACGCAAATTCTACCTGTATACGGACCACCAGCCTCTGATTTATCTCTTGGCACCGGATAAACCTATTCCTGCCATGGCAGCCGCTCGTTTACAGCGCTGGGCTATCCACCTTGCTGCGTACAACTACGAAATTCGTTACCGGAAAGGGATCCACAATGCAAACGCAGACGCGTTAAGCAGGCTTCCGTTACCAGTCAAAACCAACGCACTAACTCCTCTACCAGCGGAATACGTGTTCCTGGTAAAATCAGTTGATAACGCACCACTCTCGATACAAACATTGGCGAATTCTACGTCATCCGATACCACACTTAAAGAAGTACGAGGCTACATGCAAAACGGTTGGCCTCCAACAACTAAACTGTCAGGAGAACTGGCGGTGTATCACAGGAGACGACAAGAGTTATCAAACATAAAAAAGGTACTTTTGATGGGAAATCGCATCGTCATACCGACTGCACATAGACAAGAATTTCTACAAGAGCTACACAGCACCCATCAGGGTATAGTAGCCATGAAATCGTTAGCACGCTCGAAAATATGGTGGCCTAATATCGACAAGGATTTGGAAGCAACCGCTAAATCATGTGAGAGATGTAGAATAAATGCATCGATGCCGAATGCGACATTCACACCATGGCCGATTACAGATGGTCCATGGGAAAGAGTGCATTGTGATTTTGCTGGACCAATTGAAAAGAAGTATCTTCTAATAACAGTAGATTCACAGTCGAAATGGATGGAAATAGATATAACTAGTACAACCTCCACTGCTGCGGTCATACAAAGTCTGCGAGCACACATCGCGAGATATGGTATAATGCCAACATTAGTAACTGATAATGGGACTTGTTTCTCCAGCAAGGAATTCAAAAGATTTGCAACGGAAAACGGCATTAATCATATCACAACTGCACCATATCATCCTGCTTCAAATGGTCAAGCTGAACGGTCTGTCAGAACAATCAAATCGACTCTGAAGAAAGTTACGGGTGATGTCACCGAAGAAATTTTAGCCATCAATGAGGGATTAGTGACTATCAAGAAAGGCACCCTTGGAGAACGATTGAATAAGATTTTATTCAATTACCGCCGAACACCTAATAAATCGGGACGGTCTCCAGCGGGAGGACAATCTTAACGAAATTGGATACATGAAACCCAAGAATGTTTAAAACCAATGAAGAATCCGCAAATAACAAGCCATATAAGCTAGATGACCCAGTATCCGTCCGCAACTATGGAATTGGTCCCAAGTGGATTTTGGGCAAGATCTCAGCCCATGTGGGTAACAAGATGTATGAAATAATGACAGCCCACGGCATCGTAAAGAGACATGTCAATCAACTAAGGACCACTGTAAACACATCCATCACAACTAAAACAAACACTCAACTACCACCAAAACAAACTATCATTCCTGACCGTATCATAACAGTTATGCCCATTCCTGCCAGGGTTACCAATATCAGCATGCCTAATCAAAGTCATAGGATCAGGAACGCTATCGAGCCAGCAGCTCAGGAGGAAAGAATTGTAGAAACCACAAATGTCAACCATAGGCAATCACCTATCCCAGAAGAAGCAACAACCGTACCTCCCATCCGTTCCATCAACCACACACTTGATGTCGCAGATACAACCGAAAACGTACAACAAGAAGTTTACAATCATTCTCGACCTAGTCGCACCATGTGGGGAAGGTTTACCGTGAGCTATAGGGGAGAGCTAATTTTTCGCTATAAATGTTGCCGACTGAAAAAACAACATTTATTAAGTTTTATTCGGTTTAAGGGCCGAGTTGAATTAGTCCAAAAACTGCACCAAAGTAACAAAAAACAGTTCTTTAATGATAATCGTTTAGTAAAATTACTCCATACGCGCACTGCTAGAGTAGCAGAAAAAACTTCTCGTGTATACGCGTACGAGTTCTTAGTTCGAAGTGAAGTACTGAAGTAAAATTGTCGCCAATGCCCCCCCTCTCTCTCTTGGTTTTCTTTAAGCCCTTCACCTTTTATTTGTCAGTGAAAACCCTCTTAGTCATGTTGGTCGAGAGAGAGAGAGAGAGGCTACCGCGCTAGGAATGGAAAGTCCCCGTCTTTGGTGGTCCTCTTTTCTCGTCGCTCGAGATTCGCTTGAATCATGGAAAATTTTGTATCACCAAAGACGTGCTTCCAAAAGTTCACAATCTCAATAAGTAAATACAGAAAAATTCAGAATACAAAATAAAAGTAATATAAAAATACAGAAATTCAGTTCACGACTGATTTACTTTTTAACACACTCCCGCACCTTGACGGAAGGTCAAGATTTAAATGCAAATTAATTTTATTAACACTCTAGGTGATATAGTAGTTGTACGGGGCGGCGTATTGTGTTCCCATTAGGCAATTTTAGTACACATGACCTAACTATTCCGTCCCTGCCTTTGACTGCTTCGCTAACTCTACCTATTTTCCACATAAGCCTAGGCATTTTGGCTTCCTCTATCATTACTATGTCTCCCACTTCTAGTTCTTTAGTGGGCTGACATTTGGTTCGATGATGGGCAGATCGTAATTCCAATAAATAATCCCGTTTCCATCGAATCCAAAATCTCTCCATTAAGGTTTGGCGATATTGCCATCTTTTAGTTAAATCTAATCTAGATACCCTTGGTGGTTCGTTTCGTGGGAAAACTCTAGAAGGTAGAACGGTCAAACGACGACCGACTAAAAAGTGAGCTGGAGTGAGGGGGATTGGCTCAGAAGTCTCCTCATACATGTAAGTAATTGGGCGCGAATTGATTGTGGCTTCTATTTCCGATAGGACGGTTCCTATTTCTTCCAAGGTTAGTCGAGCTAACCCAATTACTTTTCTGAGGCCAACCTTAACGCTGCCAACCAGGCGCTCCCAGAAGCCGCCCCACCAGGCGGCTCGGTCAGCAATGTATTTCCACGTGACCCGACGAGTGCTAAAATAGTCCGCGACTTCCGGATGTTTTAAATTTTTCCATAGTATGGCAAGATCCGCGTCGGCACGCTTAAAAGTCTTCGCATTGTCACTGTACATGGTTTTGACCATACCACGTCGCGCCACGAAGCGACGAAAGGCAAGAAGAAAACATTCCGCTGTCAAGTCCGATACCACCTCAAGGTGGACCGCGCGCGTGACGGCACATGTAAATAGAGCCACGTAACATTTGTTTTCTTCTCTGTCATATAATGGGCCGCAGAAGTCCACGCCACAGACTTCAAATGTTGGAGCTGGTGTTGTCCTTGTTGGGGGAAGAGGACCCATGACTGCTGCGCTTGGTTTCGCTCGAAAGATCTTGCATCGCGTACTTGTGTTAAGTTCCTTTTTTACCATTTCTCTAGCTCTTGGGATCCAAAATTGTTCCCTTATTTCTCCCAGTGTATCGCTTACACCGACGTGGTTTAGTCGTTGATGGTGGTGTAACGCTATTAATTTGGCTAAGTGGTGTTTTGCAGAAAGTACCCAAGGATGTAGTTCTCTATAAGTAAAATTTTCACTGCTTAGTCGGCTGCCCACTGAAATTAGTCGATCCTTATCCAAAAAAGGGTTGAGCGTCGCTAAGGACGAGTTTTTGTCGATTGGAGTGCCCTCTTTAAGCGACTTCAATTCCGAGGGGTAGCTTTCTTCTTGCGCCTGAGAAACCCAATACTTTTCTGCGTTTGTTATCTCTTCTGATGTAAGCGGTCCACTGACCTTAGTCTTCGCCTTGGCGTTTTCTATAAATCGCTTAATCCACGCCGTTACTCGGTAAACTCGAATTAGTTTACTTTGGTTTTCTATACTGAAAATAGGTTTTCTTGGCAACTCGCTTGAACTTATGATTTGAACGACCGCTAGGCCTTTGGATCGTAGCTCCTCACTAACTGCTTCTTCATTTAAGTCTTGGATTTCGTGGTTGCTAATTAGACATTCTGGCTCTCTCAGAAATTCAGGTCCATTTAACCAAAGGGGATTTGTTGCTAAGTCAGCTAATTTTTGGCCACGAGTAGGTAAGTCAGCAGGATTAGTTTTGCCAGGGCAGTGTTTCCAATTAAGGGGGTCGCTTATAGCCTGAATTTCTCGCACCCGATTTTCTACAAACGGTTTCCACTGACTAGGCGATCCACGCACCCAGTGTAAGGTAATCATGGAATCTGTCCAAATTGTGACCTTCGATGGTTTCGTCTCTAATTGCCCTTGTAGACGATTGGTAAGTTTTGCACCTATGACTGCACCCATAAGCTCTAGACGAGGAAGCGTAAGTTTCTTTAAGGGCGCTACCCTTGCCTTTGATGCAACGAGAGTGGCGCAATAATTTCCGCTGAGGTCTTTGTAGCGCAAATAGACAACCGCAGCGTAAGCCTTTTCGCTGGCGTCTACGAAACAGTGGAGTTCGGTTGGGTTTGACATTTTCTCTGGAGCCTTTGGGAGGTAAAACCTTGGTACTTGTACGTAGCGAATGTTAGGCAACTCTTCACACCACGTTTGAAATTTCTCCGCTATTTCTTCTGGTAATTTCTCATCCCATTGTAGGCCTTTTTGCCATAGTGCCTGCATAAGAATTTTTGCCCTTATAGTGAACGGCGTTAAAAACCCGAGGGGGTCGAAAATTCTGGCTACTGCTTTTAGGACGAATCGCTTAGTGCTGTCATTGGTTGTTAGGAATTGTAGAAGGGCGCTAACGTCAAAAATAAGAGTATCATTTTCTTCGTTCCAGGAAAGCCCTAAAACCTTAACAGATTGAGTTTTAGTCAGCGAGTCATTTTTCGTTTCCGGTTCTTGCTGAATTCCTAAAAGCGCTTTAAGTTCTTTAGAGTTGCTCCTCCATTTGCGAAGGTTCATTCCTGCGCCATTCATAATTTTTGCCGAGTCGATGGCTAGAGCGTAGGCTTCTTGGTAGTTTTTTCCGCCGGTAAACAAATCGTCTACGTAAAAGTCTCTCGCGAGGGTCTTGCTCGCTGCTGGATTAGAATCTTGGTATTGTTTCACGTGGTGCTTGATGGTAGCTGACAGTAAAAAGGGACTAGCGGTAACACCAAAGGGTACCCTAGTTAAGCGGTACGTCGTCAGCTCTTTATCGCTTTCAGATTCTAGGTTCTTGACCCATAAGAAACGTAAGGCATCGCGGTCTTCCGGTTTGATACAAATTTGATGGAATGCCTTCTCAATGTCTCCGTTTAAAGCTACTCGATGTTCGCGAAATCTAATTAGTATATCAAAGAGGTCTGGTATCAAGCTCGGTCCCGATTCCATACAATCGTTTAGTGATGGTACGCCGCTCGCGTGAGAAGACGCGTCCAAGACGACGCGAGTCTTTGTGGTGTCTTTATCTTCCCTGATGACTGCTTGGTGAGGGATATAATAGACCGCTCGATTTGGGTCTGAAACGATGGCTTCTTCGGGTGGTACCTCTTCAACGATTCCCGTTTTTATTTGTTCGACTATGACGTCATTGTAGTTTTTGAATAGCTTTGGGTTTGCTCTTAGCCTTCGTAATAGATTTTCGGTTCTTTTTCGCGCTATTACATAGTTGTCGCCCAACTGGTCTTTGTTGCTCTTCCAAGGGAAGACCACCTGGTATCGCCCTTGATCAAAAGATATCGTCTGCTCAAACTGTTTCAAGGTTTCGTGGTTCTCTAAATTATTGGCTTCTCCAGTCTCAATAATTCCCATGGCATCTAACTCCCACAAGGATCGAATCTGGTTTGATAGGGATTCTTCAGATTCGGAAGGGATATGCTCTAGTATGTCCCTTGTTATGGTAACTTGGTTTACGCCTATGGTCGAGGCTATTTCCTCAGACATCGTAGTGACTCCGGTGGGCCCTTGCACCACCCATCCGAATTTCGTATCCAGGGCTACTAGGGCTTTTCCTAGTCTCTCCGTCTTTCCGCTTGCAATTTCCCAAAAATGGTCGGACCCGATTAGAATTTCTATAGGATTTCCCTCTTGATATCCATCTCCGTTAGGATAGTCAGCTACTTCTAATCCGCGTGTCTCCATTTCGCCAATTAAGTCTTCACTAGGTACTGAGAATACGGCTCCACAAATGGATTTCGCCTCAAACGCTCGAATTACGGTAGCTCTGGATGGATCGCTTTCGTGTTGAACCTTAAGTTCAACTATTTTTCGGGTCGTTCTAACAGGGGCTTCCCCTTCAAACTTGTGTACATTGATGGGCTGCTCTCCTATGACCTTCAGATTGAGTTTTTGGGAGAGAGATTGCGTAACGAAACTGGCTTGACTGCCTCCGTCAAAAAATATTCTAGTCTTTTGGAAGTCTCCTGTTGGACCAATCGCTTTGGCTCGCGCTGTTTGAAGAAGGATTTCTTCCTTAGGATGAGTTTTAGCTATAGATGTCGCTACGACTGCCGCGGCTGAAATTTGTCGCGCTCCCGAATCCGATGTAGCACCGTTATTTTGCGGATGCCCGGTAGTGGACTGACGCGGCTGGACGTTTTGGTGGGGGGCGGTGTTTGTATCACCTTCACATAGGGCTTGATTATGCTTTCTCCCGCACGAACCACAATTTCGATATCTATAATGGCACCTTGATGCCTTGTGCCGCCCACGCATACAAATAAAACAAAGTCTTTTGTCCGAAACTCTCTTTCTACGTTCAACTATAGACAAGGTACAATTTATTGGGTTGTGGTCAGAGCTATCGCAAATTGGGCATAAATTATTTCCCTGGTATGTAGTATTGTTTTGCTCATTAAGGCCAATATGTAAGGCAGCGACGGTGGGAATACTTTGCTTCACTGCAAAGTTTGTATGTCTAGATTGAAAGCTCGGTTTTTCTACTGGTTTTTTATGCTCTTTGGATTTGTCTATTCTCTTAACCGCATTAACCCGCTCCAAACATACAATTTCTCTCTTTATGAATTGCAATAGCTCCTCCACTTCCCATTCACTCTCTTCGTCCTCTCTATTTCTGCTAAATTCTAACACCATTTCTGGAGGTAGTAAACCACCCAGAATATGGACTAAAAATGAACCGTAATGTTCTTGGGGAACGTTTAACCCCTCTAGGCTTCTCACTTGAACTTCGCATGTGTCGTACAGTTTTTTAAGTCCATTTATATCGTTCGCACTAGAAACTGCCGGCATATTTAATAGATTGCTTTTGTGTTCACTTATGATTACGGATTTTTTGCCGTACCGATTTTTCAAAAGTTTAATAGCCGCGTAATAGTTCGCTTCAGTTAATGTGTACCCTTTTATAGAAACCGCGGCTTCACCCTCCACTAAACCCCTAAGATATGTAAACTTATCTGAGATTCCTAGGCGTTCGTTGTTGTGGATGGAAGCTTCATATTGTCCCCAGAAGCATTGCCATTTGGAGAAGTCCCCGTTGAATTTTGGAATTTCCAACTTGGGAAGGCGCACTGATAAGCTTCTTTCTTCGCTTTGGGCACTTGGAGGTCTTAAAGGTGACTGGTAGGGATGTGTAGTTCCAGGATGTGGTTGATTTTCTTTGCCTATGAATCTCTTGGCCCGGTTACGGGATATGACCAACCTTTCCGCCATCACGATCGCTTCCTGTAGCTCCTGCTCCAATCGTTCCTCCGTCTCTGTATCCTCCATTATAGTCTGTATTTGTTCGTCGAGAGCCTTTAATTCTGGCTCTTTTGAGTCCAACAAAGCAATCGCTTGCTCGAAAGCTTCGACCTTTGGGTGTTCATTTTTCATTTCCGCCTCGACAATGTTAATCACTGATTGCACTGATACGCGTAAGACCTTTCGCGTTCTCATTAGTCTTTTAAGTTCGGTCGCCGATTCCGCCATTTTGACTTCGCTTTAGTCCTTACGATACTATCACTTAAAGTTAATGGTAGTTTTAAAGTTCACACTCGCCTTACTTCCCGGGTTTCGGCACCATAATGTGGGGAAGGTTTACCGTGAGCTATAGGGGAGAGCTAATTTTTCGCTATAAATGTTGCCGACTGAAAAAACAACATTTATTAAGTTTTATTCGGTTTAAGGGCCGAGTTGAATTAGTCCAAAAACTGCACCAAAGTAACAAAAAACAGTTCTTTAATGATAATCGTTTAGTAAAATTACTCCATACGCGCACTGCTAGAGTAGCAGAAAAAACTTCTCGTGTATACGCGTACGAGTTCTTAGTTCGAAGTGAAGTACTGAAGTAAAATTGTCGCCAATGCCCCCTCTCTCTCTCTTGGTTTTCTTTAAGCCCTTCACCTTTTATTTGTCAGTGAAAACCCTCTTAGTCATGTTGGTCGAGAGAGAGAGAGGCTACCGCGCTAGGAATGGAAAGTCCCCGTCTTTGGTGGTCCTCTTTTCTCGTCGCTCGAGATTCGCTTGAATCATGGAAAATTTTGTACCACCAAAGACGTGCTTCCAAAAGTTCACAATCTCAATAAGTAAATACAGAAAAATTCAGAATACAAAATAAAAGTAATATAAAAATACAGAAATTCAGTTCACGACTGATTTACTTTTTAACACACCACACGCAAACCAGTCCGTTTTCAAGATTACATTTTAGACAACTAATTACTTCTTTACTATGTACAAAACAAAACAAAAAAAGGGGGGAAAGGTATTGAAGTATATGTATAATAGATGGCGCTAGTGCATGAGGATTTAGGGACAGGGGAGAAGTGTAAAAGGCTAGGGAAATTTAGGGCACTTGGGAAGTGACTCCCGCCGAGGATAGATCGTTCTATTGCCATGTAAATGATAACTATTTTAACTATACAACAATACAATTTAAACCTTCACAATTTCTTAAGTATTAATAAAATATGTTCCTAGTTAATTAATGATCCAAGTTCATTACTATAACATACAAACATAATAGATTACTAGTAAATCAAGATTTCATGTGACTTCCTGTGATTATCGGAGATTTCTGATTACCGTTGATTACCCACAAAAATTATTGTGATAACTGATGATTTTCTAAGAATTCTGGAAACCATGTAATCAATTTTTGTGGTTTTGTACACCTGATTATTCAAGTGACTAACCCGTCTTAAATAACTACGAAAACGCAATAAAAATATGAAACTAGTTTCAAAACACGCCTAATCGGGATATACCTTCTTCTTAAAAAAACTTTTACGTAATACTTTTTCTATAGCATATACGAACAACCAGCCTCACAGAAAAAACGATGTTTAGATTCTAAACGTTTTCCTAAACGGGAAAATGCAACGCCTTTTTAAGCACGAGCCCAGCGTATACGCGTTTAGTTCTGAAATTTTTATTTTTCAAACGCGTATAGTTTGTGTTGTAACGGCTCATGGAGAGAGAACGCGAGAGAGAACGCAAGAGATAACAATAAAACAACTTTAGTTTATTACGCCATTAGACCGAATGCCCTTTTACATTGTTAAGATTTGGTATATATAGATAACTTAAAAAACATGTGATAGGTAAAAAACGATAACATATTAGTAGATTATATTTTTTTTCCAATATTGGAGGAGTTCCAACACCTCCCCTTTTAAGTAAAATCGTAGGACTTCTGGCGGGGATCCATAATGAGTCGCTCGGGTATCTTCTTTACTCTTTCTGACCGCCGTACTTCCTCATCCTCGGAGTCTGCGTCTGGTAAGTTGAACCGTACATGGCGTTCGGGAGCGGGCACTGTGGTCCCAGCAGGAACTCGGTCGGGATCTACTCTTCGGTCTGGGATGGGTAGATCGAATGTGTCCATGAATACCGAGTAGGGATTGCTTTTTGGATCGTTGTTCAGACGGTGGTAAAGTTGATTGGCATGGAACTTCTTATTAGTGGCGTCATCCATAAGAACATCATAAACTACGCCTTTGACCGTTTGAATTCTCCCTGGATACCACGTCTTTGACTGGTGTTGCCGAGCATAGACTAGGTCTCCGACTTTGAAGGTGCGTCGTCGAGCTCCATGATGACGGTTGAATTGTCGTTCCATGGTTGGATTGGGTTCTGATGACGGAGAGACCGGTGGATGTAGAAGGTCTAGCTCGGTACGAAGTGTTCGGCCCAAGAAGAGTTCTGCAGGGCTTTTCTGGTCTATACTGTAGTTAGGGGTTGAGCGATAGGACAGCAGGAAGACGTCTAGCATATAAGGGACATCTCCTTCGCCCTTGAGTTTCTCTAGTGCCCTCTTGAAGGTGTCCACGAAACGTTCCGCCTGCCCATTAGATTGCGGATGGTAGGGCGGGGAGAAGATATGCTGGATTCCTTTGCGGGAACAGAACGAGGCGAAGTCGTGTGAAGTAAACTGGGTTCCGTTATCGCTCACCAGTACTTCCGGATAACCATAGCGTGCGAAAAGATTATTCAGGACAGATATGGTGGCGGATGACGTGGTGGTTTTCATGTCGAAAATCTCGGGATACTTGCTATAGGCATCGACGACTATAAGATACTGGTGGCCGTTATGGGGACCGGCGTAGTCGATGTGTATCCTCTGCCAGGCCTTCACGGCTTTCGGCCAGGAATGCAACAGAGTCTTGACAGGCAACTTTGCTGCAGAGCGACATTTGGAACATTTCTTCACGAAGTCTTCAATTTGAGCGTCCAGAAAAGGCCAGTAGGCGTGAGCGCGAGCCAAAGATTTCATCCTACTGGTTCCAGGATGTCCTCGGTGAAGTAGTTTCAGAACTGTTGCTCGTAATGGGTAAAGTATTACCACTCTATCCTGTAGAAGCACGCAACCCTGCTCGATAGTAAGCAGGTCCTTCCTTCTGTGGAATTGTTCGAGGGCAGTTGCCTCTGGTGTCGCTCGGAGATTCTTTAAGGTCGACCAACCATTAAGAATATACCCGACGACCTTCTGTAAGACCGGATCCGCCTGGGCAGAGGATTGGATGTCATGGAAAGTGACTGGAAGCTGTCGGACTATGGCCTCCACATCGTCTGTGACTTGGAGACTTGCGAGTACGATGTCGTCGTCCGGAGAGGAATGTGACGAGATAAGCCTGGACAAGGCGTCTGCCTGCCCAAAAGAGGTAGTCTTGCGATATTCTATCTTGAAGTCATAGGCGATAAGAATGAGTGCCCAGCGTTGAAGACGGTTAGCCGTATGTACCGGTACGCCTATCTTGCTTCCAAAGATTGCTAGCAGCGGTTTATGATCCGTGAGCAGAGTAAAACGTCGCCCATAGAGCATTTTGTGGAACTTCTTGACCGCGAAGGTAAGCGCGAGCCCTTCCTTCTCGATTTGGCTATAGTTCTTTTCCGCAGGGGTCATTCCCGTGATACATGAGCTACAGCTTGAATTGACCCATCTGGCATGCGATGTTGGAAGACCGCCCCAAGTCCATAATCGGAGGCATCAGCAGCGACAATGATGTCCAGTGTAGGATCATAATGCGTTAAAAGGAGATCTGATTGAAGCGTCATCTTCAGTTCCTCGAAAGCGTGCTGACATTTAGGTGTCCAAGACCAAGTCCGTTTGGATTCCAATAATTCGTCCAGTGGTTGTCTCATGAAACGCATATTATTAACGAAGACCTGGTAATAGTTTACCATTCCCAAAAATGATCGTAACGTTGGCAGGTCAACTGGTGCTGGCATGTGGACAACAGCCTTGATTTTCTCGGGGTCGGGTCGTCGACCAGCGCTATCAATGATGAATCCCAGATATTTTATTTGTGTCATGAATAGCTTACATTTCTCGAGGCGAAGGCGGAATCCATAGTCTTTAATACGGGAGAGTACTTCTTTGAGGTGTCGCTGGTGATCTTCGAAGTTACGGCTGACAATGATTATATCATCGAGGTAAGCTGTTGCGAATTCAAGTCCAGCAAGCATTTGGTCCATTATGGTTTGGAAAATTCCCGGAGCGGATTTCACCCCAAACGGAAGTCTCTGATATTGGAAGTTTCCCAGACGAGTGGAAATGGTACAAAGCGGTTTAGAATCGTCGTCTAGTTCTACTTGTAAGTATGCTTCAGATAGATCCAATTGGGAGAAAAGTTTTCCCCCGTTGAGCGTCGCAAATATGTCTTCCGGCAACGGTAATGGGTGTTGATTGAGTTCTATGGTCTCATTCAGGCCGGTGGAAAAATCTGCGCAAAGACGGGTGGTGCCGTTAGGTTTTCTTACGCTTACGATTGGTGCTGTCCAATCAGTGTGCTCGACGGCTTTCAGGACATTTGACTCTTCCAGGCGTTTGATCTCCATTTCGATAGTTTTGCGAGCAGCGAACGGAACTGGCCTGGCTCTACGGTATACTGGAGTGCTTCCGGGTTTGAGAGTAAGGCGGGCTTTCGCTTTAGTACACAGCCCCAAACCGTCCTCAAAGACATCCGGGAACTCATCCTTCAGCGTCGCAATGCAGTCTGCTTCTCTTAATCTGTGAGGCGTTCCAGGTGAGGCGGTACAGAGATTAATGGCTTGAGTACCGAGTCGGGAGCATTGTCGTAAGCTATCCAGAAGACCGAAGAAATCCAGGGTTTCCACTCCCAGTAGGTTTAGGGATCCGTCTTTTGCCAAGTAGAAGCTGTGTTGAATTTCTGCTGGTCCCAGTTTAAATTTTGCCGTTGCTTTCCCAAGGAATGTAGTGCTTGATCCATCGAATAGCACTCCTTGCTCGCTGCAGGGGGTTAACTTCGGCTTACCAATTCGTTCGTAAGTCGCCTCATTGATAATGTTGCCTTCCGCTCCACTGTCCAAGTAGAAAACTACGGGAACGTCGTTAACCAAGAATTCCCCAGTTATGAGTTTCGAAGGTCGCATGGAATTCAGGCTGACTGTATTTATCTGGTTTCTGTCTGGTTTCCGGTGTCCGGATACTCGTTTCTGATTTTCGCATTGACTAGCGACGTGACCTGTTCGAGAGAATTTATGGCATTCAGTCTTAGCGTGCGTGCATTCCCTGACCCAGTGCATTTCTCCGCATCGAAAACAGGCGTATGGCGGCGGTTTCGAAGATCTTTGAGATGACTTGGCTCTCCGCTTCTCGGGAGATCTGGAAGGATGCCGTACAGAAGTCTTCCGACGACGGAAGCTGTTGATCGGCGTGGCCTTTGCTTGGAAAACCGTCTGTTCAGTCTTCGTAGCGACGATGGTCAGGACTTCGTCAATTACATTCTTGAGTTCAATGTTGGCCTCGGTATTTAGTCGTTGCAGGATTCTGGTTCGTATGGATTCGTCTTCTGGTCGGGAGAGTCCACAGAGGGAAACCAGAATTCCGAATTGATCTTCGGTCAAATCGGAGAAATAGAAACGCTTTAGAAGTAGTTTAACGCGATTAAAATACGGGCCATAATCTTCATCCAAGTGACGCTGGATTCGCATTAGGTTGAATCTTTCTATGAACAGTGTCTGTTTCTTCCCGAAAAGTTTCTTGAGATTCTCTACTGTCGTTGCATACGGGTAGTCGGTTGGCTCTTTGGGCATACAGGACCGATAATTCTCGCTGAAGGCTTCGTTAGACAGTTTCGAGACCAGATACTTGACTTTGGCAACGTCGGTCAGATTTGGGACACTAATATCCACGAGATAGTCAAATCTCTTCAGCCATTGTTCCAATTTGTCGCCATCGTGTTCATCAGGCTCGAAGATTGGAATGTCGAGGCAAGCTATCGTGGATGTGGGTGCTGATGTCAAAGTTGACGGACCGGAGGTTCCGGTTTTCTGGAGTAGAAGGTCGATGATCCTTTGGTTCTGCTTCTGGGCCGCTACTTGCTGCTGCATAAACGCGTTCAACACGTCTCCCAGAGCGAACGAGGAGGAGGCCTCGGAGGATCCGCTTTCCTGCTTCGGCATGTTCCCGGAATCGGTATCGCGACTTTACCCGAAGTCCGTAACGCGACTATACCCGAAGACTGTAAAGTGACATCCCACTTCTGACACCACTGTTGTAACGGCTCATGGAGAGAGAACGCGAGAGAGAACGCAAGAGATAACAATAAAACAACTTTAGTTTATTACGCCATTAGACCGAATGCCCTTTTACATTGTTAAGATTTGGTATATATAGATAACTTAAAAAACATGTGATAGGTAAAAAACGATAACATATTAGTAGATTATATTTTTTTTCCAATATTGGAGGAGTTCCAACAGTTTGAAAATGTTTACGTTTCAAACGCGCATAGTTTGAAAATGTTTACGTTTCAAACGCGCATAGTTTGAAAATGTTTACGTTTCAAACGCGCATAGATTGAAAAAGTATCTGTTTCAAACGCTTTTAGATTGAAAACGTTTATGTTTCAAACGCGTTTTGATTGGAAACGTCTATGCTTGAAACGTGTTTAGATCGAAAACGTTTATGTTTCAAACGCGTTAAGATTGAAAACGTTTATGTTTCAAACGCGTTAAGATTGAAAACGTTTATGTTTCAAACGCGTTAAAATTGAAAATGTTTATGTTTCAAACGCGTTAAGATTGAAAACGTTTATGTTTCAAACGCGTTAAAATTGAAAATGTTTATGTTTCAAACGCGTTAAGATTGAAAACGTTTATGTTTGAAACGCGTTTAGATTGAAAACGTTTATGTTTCAAACGCGTTCAGATTGAAAACGTTTATGTTTCAAACGCGTTCAGATTGAAAACGTTTATGTCTAACCCGCATGTATTTTTCTAACGTTAATATACAGATGTGGTATAGCTTAAGTAATATATAAACAACTATTTCAAATTATAATATAAAATTTATTCTTGGAATATAAAAATAAAACGGATCTTTTTAGCTACAAAACTACCAAAGGCATCGAAAATACGAAAAATAAATTCTATTACTTTTAAATTATGAAAAAAGAAAATATTAAGGTTTTGTAGCATTTCTTTACACGAGGCGAATTGCTAACGCGTTGCACTAGTGTAATAAGTTGGAAAAACCAAAATATTACCTCTCCGAGTCAAAAGGAGGACTACTACTACAAACTTATTAACCTAGAAATAGAATTATTTCTCTTTTTTGAAGTAAAAATTTACGAATTATTAAAGCAGTATTTCAAGCATAGCGAATATACAGTAAAGCAGACGACATTTACATCCAATAAAGATATGTCTTGGACACATTTAAATCAGTAAATGGGAAGAAAACAGGAAATGAAATGCATAGATTTTGAAGAGATATAACTTTTATGTGTTTGAAAAGGCCCAATTGTCTACGCCTCAATTGTTAACCCTATATTCTTATAGCTACATTCACAACTGGTTAGCAGTATAAACACTACTGTCTCGTTTCACCTCAACGATTTTCTTAGTTTGCCAACATGAGTGTTAACGTTAAATATCACCAAAGCTGACTTGTGGTTAGACGCACTGAAAATCAATACGCACCATAATAAGAATGAAAACTTCTAAGCTATAACCCGATAACGATTAGCCCTTTCACTGATCTAATTACCGCCACAATGCATTCTTCTAACATTAAATCTAAACCTGATTATTTAAACGCGTAATTAACTTTCGGCTCACTCTGAACCGTTAATGTCCCTTCATTACAGACACGAAAATAAAAACCCACAGTTTAGTTCACCTCAGGTCTCAATTATTTACTCTTTGGTTCACTAAGCCTATTGCGGATAATACATTATTTACCCGATTAAGGCCAGGCTTAAGCTTCCTTCTTGAAATCTTTATAGCAAGGATTATTCTATATACAGATGTAGTATAGCTTAAGTAATATATAAACAGCAATTTCAAATAATAATATTAAAAAATATCCTTGGAATATCAAAATGAAACAGAGCTTTAAAGCTAGAAAAGTACTAAATGCATCGTTGTTACGAAAAATATTTACACATATTCACTTTATATTATGGAAAAAGTGAATATTAAGGATCTGTAGGATTTCTTTACACATCAAAGCAAAGCGAACTGCTAACGCAGCGCGCTAGTGTAACAACGGCCCGTCAAACACAGACAAAAACATACACTGCTTTTTAACTCTTTCCGTATTAATTTTGAATTGAGAAACAAGATTATCTTAAATATTAAAATAAATATATAATTATTATTTGATATTTTCTTCGTTAGTTGTTCGCCTAATTGAGCTTTACATCGTTTTAAAAAAGAACAATAAATATTCTTGAAAGACTTGACTAATATTGACGTTTGAAATGAAGCATACGCCTGTTACTTCGCCATACTCAAATAGGTAGTGTATAAAGGATTCGAATCGCAGCTGTAGATAAGATCATCGCAATTGCGTGAACATTTGGAAGAAGACCCCGCCATTGGAAGGCTAGGCGTTTCTCGTAACCGTAGCCGATAGCCGCGTACAAATATAAGTACCCTGGTAAAGGTAAAACAGCCAACGTGGTCGTCCCCTAGCAAAAACGTTGAACTGACCGGTCCCAGGTGCCTAGAAAGGCTTAAAAAAGTGTAAACATATTCTATACACTCATTTGCAAGTTTAGAATCATCTTGATTTTTAATAGAAACCCCATTTTGTTGTTTTTACGTTGGTACGCCAAGATAACAAATAATATATTTTGATCGGTTTTATTTACTAAACCTCTGATCTAAACTTACAGTTCACAACATAAATGGCACTGAAACATTTTTGAAGGCAATTTTAGCGTGAGTCAAACCGTTTAATGAGCAACACTTTTTTAAAATTAGAATTCATAACTCAAAACTAAACCCAGTTATATTATAAACCAAACTAATATATATATATAGATATATATATATACATATACAGGGTGTTTCTGATAAGTCTGCCATAAATCAAGGGGCGTGTTCTTTGGGTCAAACTGAGTGGAAAGTGTCAAAGAACATGGGGTGTACAAGAATTTGCAACGAAGATATGGCCCCCCAAACATTGGCCCCTAAAACAAGAAAATATTCGAATATGTAGACTAAAACAAATTCAGCCTTATCAACTTGTTTAGAAATATGAGACAATTTCAATAGTTTCACTCTAACATCGTTATTGAACTTTCACCTGGCAGAAGTGTATTAAATGAGTAGAAGTATGCCTACTCTAGTAAAGTAAATTCAAAGTATCATGGTACCTTTCGGTTGGTATTACTTTTATTCTTAACAAGTTAACATGGACGTTACAGGTATTGTTCAAAATGTCCACCAACGGCGTTAAGACAAACATGAACCCGTCTTTCGAAAGATTCTTGGACATGTTGGAAGATTCCTGGCATGTTCCTGATTGTTTGACAACCTTCAATAATTCGTCTTCGCAAGTCTTCCTCATCACGGACTTCATTCTTGTACACGATTCTTTGAGATGACCCCAAAGATAGAAATCGCACGGATTTAAATCCGGAGATCTGGCTGGCCACGCAACTGGTCCTCCACGCCCAATCCACCTCAAATTAAACGTAGCATTAAGATGTTCTCTAACTGCACGGCTGAAATGTGGGGGTGCCCCGTCGTGCATAAACCACATGTCACGAAGTAATGCTAACGGTATGTCCTCGAGTAGTTCAGGTAAAGTGTCTCTTAAGAACGTGAGATATGCTTCACCATTTAGTCTGGGTGGAAGAAAATGCGGACCTAGTGAATGATTACCGACAATGCCGCACCTCGATTTCCTCCATGTCTTCTGGAATGTCTCGCTCTCGAACGTTGTTGGGTTGTACTTGTCCGATGTCCCTCAAGCGCCTGTCAACAGCCTCGAACGTACGACGATTTGGTATGCGTCGTTGCGGAAATTGTTCCTGGTATCGCCGCTGTGCTTCCACTGAATTGCCCTGCGCCAGTCCATACATGAGATGCATGTCTGCATATTCTGCATTGGTATACGCCATACTGTACTACCACACGTTCGTTCGAAGTGATACTGTGAAGTTATCAACAACATCGCGTTACTTTATAGCAAACCACCGTTTAGTTTTTACGTTTGCCTCATGACTGTCAGCATTGTTTTTTATTTAAATTTTCTTTAAACGTATGGTGCGGCATTGTCGGTAATCATTTACTAGGTCCGCATTTTCTTCCACCCAGACTAAATGGTGAAGCATATCTCACGTTCTTAAGAGACACTTTACCTGAACTACTCGAGGACATACCGTTAGCATTACTTCGTGACATGTGGTTTATGCACGACGGGGCACCCCCACATTTCAGCCGTGCAGTTAGAGAACATCTTAATGCTACGTTTAATTTGAGGTGGATTGGGCGTGGAGGACCAGTTGCGTGGCCAGCCAGATCTCCGGATTTAAATCCGTGCGATTTCTATCTTTGGGGTCATCTCAAAGACATCGTGTACAAGAATGAAGTCCGTGATGAGGAAGACTTGCGAAGACGAATTATTGAAGGTTGTCAAACAATCAGGAACATGCCAGGAATCTTCCAACATGTCCAAGAATCTTTCGAAAGACGGGTTCATGTTTGTCTTAACGCCGTTGGTGGACATTTTGAACAATACCTGTAACGTCCATGTTAACTTGTTAAGAATAAAAGTAATACCAACCGAAAGGTACCATGATACTTTGAATTTACTTTACTAGAGTAAGCCTACTTCTACTCATTTAATACATTTCTGCCAGGTGAAAGTTCAATAACGATGTTAGAGGGAAACTATTGAAATTGTCTCATATTTCTAAACAAGTTGATAAGGCTGAATTTGTTTTAGTCTACATTTTCGAATATTTTCTTGTTTTAGGGGCCAATGTTTGGGGGCCATATCTTCGTTGCAAATTCTTGTACACCCCATGTTCTTTGACACTTTCCACTCAGTTTGACCCAAAGAACACGCCCCTTGATTTATGGCAGACTTATCAGAAACACCCTGTATATAGCAGACGACGCGTTGAGTCTCAGTTAGCCGCTTAGCTCGCGCTCAGGGTTGGAAATAAGACAGGTTTACAAGTCCAAAACCAGTTTATTAATTGCTCGGACCAGTTTATTTATTCCAAAACCTGGGGTCAGTGGTCCCAGGGACCACTTTATTAATTATCGTTTTTGGAAAAAATAGACGGTGGGACCAGTTTATAAATTCGGGGTTCCTTATTAGAATTTTTCTATCTCAACATATTTTCTATCAATTCTACTCCTAGGTAGTTAATACTCCTTGGCTACAACTTCCCTACAAAAGTTTTGTAGTCTATTGACTATTAATCTTGACTAGCGTCTATACTCTAGAATGAGTCTCTCGTAGTCGACAGTCTAGACCATAGCCAGTACTAGTTGTCAGTAGTCGTATTAGGCAATACACTGTGCATGGTCACATTACAGGATTTTGATCTGGCTTCCTGATAGCGAGAGAAGATTTTTTTTTTTTTTGCTCCGTGTGGGATGACGAGCTAGGGTTTACAATAAACCTTATAGCTCCGGGTAATAGTAGTAGATATTGCCACCAAATTTATGTAAAATGCAATAAGGAATAAGGATAGTTCAGAAAAGGATTAAGAACTTCAAATATCATTAGACATGTTGATTGATATTTAGTGGCAACTAGTTGAAAAATTGTGATAAGAAATAAAAGTTAACTGTTTTTAATTTTGATACGCTACCTTTTCCTATAGTAAATAATTCAAAATCAATTAGAATTTTCAGCTTCTTTACTTTTGTGTCTTTACGTGCTTTTAATTCTCACCATTTTAGAAATTTAATTTATAGTGGGACCGGTAAAATAATAATTAATGCGAGGGTCACTGGTCCCAAGGACCAGTTTAATAATTCCAACATGAGGGGTCGCTGGTCCCGAGGACCACTAAAAAAATTCACCTTATTTCCAACCCTGCTCGCGCTCCGGTTTTTGCTTTCGCTTTTCGGTTCTTTCACCGTTCCGTCTCCGGTTTTTTGCACCGATCGCCTTCTAAAGTCTTCCGTTCAGGGCCAGAAATAAGAAAAATTTCTTAAAGGACATGTGTCCAGTGACCCCCTGTTTGGCTGGAAAATTTATAGGACATTGTCCACTGGAGTGTAGAAAAATAGTGTTGCATCTTCAGAGTCAAGCTATCAAATAGACAAATTTTCTGAAAAACTTTTTGGTCAAATGTCCAGTGACCCTATTAGTTTTTAAAAAAATTATGGGACATTTTTAAATTTTATTGGACAATGTCCAGTGACCTGTGCTTATTTCCGGCCCTGCTTCCGTTCACGGTATTTAAACTTAATTTTCTGTTTTTTACACTATTTTTCGCGTTTTCAAAGTCTTTAGTTTGATTCTACTGGCAGCGGTTTGCCAAATTGCCATATTGATAAGCTCGTGTCGTTTGTTCCGCCGGACTCATGACTGGGTTTATTACTATAACTGTGTTTGAGACCTGACTAACAAATTCTTGATTTTTGACCTCCTTGTTGCTTAGCCATTATGGCTGGTTCTAAGGATACTTGCATTATTTGCTCGGCTGTTTTTTTTTCGGAAAACAATCGGTTGTTGTTTGCTCTGCTGGTTGTGGCAAACGTGCTCATCAAAAATGTCACAAGGACAAAACTTTAACTTGTACCGCTTGTAAATCTCAAAATGGAGTCACCCGCAGATCCACTGGTAACACCAGTGTTGGTGCAGATAGTCACTTAACGGACTCGGAGTGCGATCCCTCCACGCCTGTTCCATTAAATGCTATTCATGATGCATTGAACCATTTTTTGAAAGCTGAGAGTCTTACTCGGGACCCAAACTCTGTTTTGGATCGTATTCTTGCTAAATTGGAAGCAGCTGAAGTATTCAATGCATCTCTTATTGCACGTATCGACACACTAGAAACCAAGGTTGCTGCTTTGGAACGTGAGAAACTAGAGCGAAGTGCTCCGAAGTCATTTGCTGACGTGACCACCCATCAACGATCTCCATTATTGTGCACCAACTTTACTGTCCCTCCCTGCCGCATTTGTTTTTGCTCCTCACTTGCCCCGCGATGGCCGTTTGGCTTCATCCAAAAAACCATCCAAGCCTGTTCAGACTGGGTCTGCCACTACCACTAAGCTCAAAGCGGTCACTCGCCCGATGGGGGGCCGTGGCCGTGCTCCTAAAGCTATCTTTGTTAGTCGCCTCGACGTATCTTTGCTCTCCAACGAATTACAAGACACACTCTCTGAAGAAGCTGGTATTATGACTGCACATTGTATTCGACTTAAACCAAAAAACGCTGACGCAGACCACTCTTCATTTTACGTGACCTGTACTGATGCCACAGAGTTTGAAAAACTCTCGGATCCCTCAATATGGCCTTTACATTGCATACTTACGGATTTCAATGGTATTCCCCGGGACTCTCACAAGCATAGCTCTGAACTTAGTACTACATCGGAACATCCTACTGATTAATCTCTCTCTACCAAAATGTTCGCGGACTTCGTACTAAATCTGCGACATTTTTACATAACATTGCTAATCTGGACTTGGACATTATTTGTGTAACAGAAACTTGGTTGAACAGTTTACATTTTTCCTGTGATTACTTTCCGTCGCATTACACTGTTTATCGTGCCGACCGCCTTGACCCTCTCTATCATAATGTTAGGGGTGGGGGCTCCCTGATTGCTGTTAAGGGGCTCCCTGATTGCTGTTAAGCGTTCTATTGTTTGCCATCGGAGGCATGACCTTGAGTCCACTTCCGAAAGCGTCTTTGTCGAAATTCAACTAGCATCCCGTCGTTCGTTAATTCTTGGTACTAAATATTTTCCCCCCAGCCTATCCGACCTAGAGTATAAACAGTACACTAACCGATTGTTAACAGACATTGACCCTTCCGAGACCGATGTTATCTTACTTGGCGATTTTAATTTACCGGGCGTCGATTGGACGCTTTGTAGCAGTCAGGGCTGCTCTTCCCTCGTAAGATCTAAAGCAGCACCAATTTTTGATTTATGTTTTACTCTTAATTTGACCCAAGTTAGCATACCTTCTAGCACAGTTAATCTCTTAGATCTGTGCATAACTAATAATAATGGATTACTAGTTGAACCCCTTGCTGACCCATTTGTTGCAATTGATAAGTTTCACCCGCCTTTCTCTGTTACACTTACCATTGACCTTGGCCCTGAGTCTCCACCTCGGGGTTCTGCCTTTGCGTACGCTAAAGGGGACTACCATCTCCTTTATACCACCCTTCGCGATTATGATTGGACTGACGTTCTTACTTCCTCCAAAATTGATTACTGTGTCGATATTATTACTAATCGTCTCGTAGACGCCATGAATCTGGCAATCCCTAAAAGACCTAAGCACGGCAAATCGCAATATCCCCATTGGTATTCTTCGGATCTTAGAATGACTCTTAGCACAAAACGTTACTTCTTTCGGAAAATGAAGCGTACTGGTGCGATCACTGATGCTATTGAATTTCGTAGACTTCGTGCTAATGCTCGGCGACTTCTCGCTCGTGATCGTGCCATTATGCTCAAGTCGATGTGCCAGGATGCTCTTTCGCATCCAAAGAAATTTTGGAGATTTGTCAAGGGTAACCTTCGGGATAGGACCAATTCCCTTGCATTAAAACTGGGAAAGGAGTTGGTCTCTGATCCTCACAAGCTTGCGGAACTTTTCCGCACCCATTTTTCAGCAATTGCTGTAGATAATACGAACCCAGCCGACAATTACACATTTGATGCCTCTCTCTTAGTTACACACCCTTACTCCAATCAAACCATATCGCTGGCTGACATACGCCAGGCCATCATTAAACTCCCGGCTAAGTTCTCAACAGGGATCGATGGTGTTCCCCCTTTTGTCATCAAGGGTTGTGGGGATATCCTCCTACCTCTGTTGGAACATGTTTTTAATTTATCACTTTCAACTGGCATTTTCCCCTCCCTATGGAAGCAGGCTGTTGTGGTACCCGTATTTAAATCTGGTGCCGCCTGTGACTCTAAGAATTACCGTCCTATCTCACTACTGTGTGCACTGGCTAAGGTTTTTGATATGGTAATGCATGCCCACGTCCAGCGTTGGTTTACTATGTTCCCCAATGATTGCCAGCATGGTTTTGTCCCTAACAAAAGCGTAGACACAAATCACGCTGCTTTCATGAACATTGTCGCCCCTGTGGTTGAGACTCGTGGTCAGGTCGACGTAATTTACTTAGACCTGGCCAAAGCGTTCGACAGAGTTCCTCATAGATTTTTACGGGATAAGTTATTTATTCTTGGCATTAACGGTGTTCTTCTGTATTGGATTTGTCACTATTTGCACAGTCGTACAAACGTAATTAAATGCAATGGCTCATTAACTTCAGTGACATATCCAGTAAATTGTGGAGTCCCACAGGGTTCGTCCCTGGGGCCTCTACTTTTTAATATATATTTATATGATCTTCAATTCAAAGTTATTCACTCCAACCTGCTTCAGTTTGCCGATGATAATAAAATTTTTAAAATGGTTAATTCAGACCATGATAGATTGCTCTTGCAAAGGGATATCGACGCTGTTGCCCAATGGTGTAAACTTAATAATATACCGATAAATCCGTTAAAATCGGTTCATGTTACCTACACACGACGCATAAGTAGAACCATTCTCACTAGTTACATTATTGATAATTCTGTCATACCTTTCAAAGATAAGACCAAGGATCTTGGTGTTATCTTTGATTCGAATCTCATTTTTACTGACCATGTCCATGGATGTGTTAATAGATGTAGGCGCACCCTCGGTGTAGCCCTAAAACTTACCCGTAAACTTGGCTCTCTCGTACATTTCCGAATTTTATACCTTAGCCTTGTCAGATCTCGTGCCGTATTTGGATGGGTTGCTTGGGGTGGCGTTAGCGCTCATCTATTTGACAAAGTTGAGCGAATTCAGAGAAAATTTGTGGAGTATTGCCATACGCATTTTATCCCCAAGGCTCATTATGACTACATGACCTTACTCGAAATTCTCGCCCTTCCTACTTTGCGCTGTCTTTTAAATCTTTATGAAATAAAATTTGTATACAAGCTTATCCCATCACATTGTAACTTTCCCTACCCTTTTAGAAAAATTGAACTTTCATGTCAATCGGACTTCGCGAACCCGCTCCACCTTTTATTTACCGCAATTTAGCTTAAACCCCTTAATTAGAATGCAAGGTACGTGTAACAAATTTACTGAAACCTTTGATATTTTTTCTGCTCAATTTTGCGAACTTAAATTTGAATTGATTAATTTTTAATGTTTTCTCAACTTTCTGTAAATAGATTCCCATTCTTAAAATTTTGACGGTTTTTCTATTGATTTTTGTGCATTTCGCTTTAAACTCTTTTTTTTTTTTCAAATTTCTGTTAATAGTTCCTAATTCTGTAAATATAGTCAAATTTTCCGTTTATTATTGTTCGCTACACTATGGACTGTTTAATATTTAATATTTAATTGTTTCCTTAATTTATTGTAATCAGTTCCTAATACATGTATATACCCACTTTTCTGTGTATAATCCCGTGAATCCTCCGTGATTCTTTTTATGCACAATAAACTTCTATTCTATTCTATTCTAATATAAAAATAAAATTTTATTTATTTACTAAATATGGGCGAAGTTCTAATATGGCATATTTGTGAGTAAATTCTGACTTTTGACGTGTCAAGCACCAGCGAATGAATGTACCCCATTGCCAAATTTCTGAACCTTGGCCTCTCGGCATGAGAAGGGGTTAAAACCGATTCACCAAATAAAATATTAACTATTCTTCCTCAGATGCTCGAGTTAACTACATGAGGTCAATATCCTTTACACCTAGAGTAAGTTTTGAACACGTTTAAACCCTGGCGTTTCGGTTTATGCCCACTGTACGATCACGTTTAAACCCTGACGTTTCGGTTTATGCCCACTTTACGATAAGTTTAGATTTTAAACGTGTTTTTAAAGGCTTTCAATACGCTGTTGTGTTTAGTTTTTATACGTTTAGCTATTACACCCATTGGTACTAGTTGGTGTTTAGTTTTCGCACTTCAAATCTAGGGGTTTAGATTTTCAACATGTTTAAATCAAATGGATGTGCTCAAAACCTATACGTTGTTACTTTTGCGCTCTTTAGAGCAGCGAAAGTATTGTTCCGACCCTTGCTGGAACGCTGGGCGCCTTTTTTCCCCCCTTTTCCCCCTTTTTTCGCGTGCGCGGTCTGATATTTCCAGCTAAATAAATATTTTGAATTTCAAATTTCCCGCGAATTTTCGACTCGAAATTCATCCGTAGTTCACGTTACACCTCATAGGTGGCGTAACGTATTTAATTTCAATTGAAATTATTTTCCCGTCGGCGCCGGGCCTCGAACCCGCGATATCCCAATCCATACGAGACGTCAGTGAAGACGCCCGGCCGCGCGCTCTACCACGAAGCCACGCTTGCTTGTAATATAAAGCGAGATAAATTATACTGAAGAGAAGAAAGAGAGAGTTAGGATATGGACCCCCCCCCCCACCTCCCCGACGCCCGCACTTACTGCGTGGGTTTAGCGGGAGACGAGAGAGAGAGAACTGTGCAACTGTCTGGCTTTAGATATGGACCCCCCACCTCCCCGACGCCCGCCACTGGATGCTGTCGAATATATATTGTATCGCGCTAGAGGAGGAGAGACAGTTGCTTGCAATTTTTTTTTGCAATTTATAATTATTATATATCTTTTTAATCCTAGGCAAGATTAGATTTCTACTTGGGAACTTAAACATTACAATTAATATTATCATATTAATCAAAAAAGAAATTAAGGTTCTCCCCGACAGAAGGCGCGCTAAGCAGAGAGAGTTTTCTAATTTCACCAATGATATCGCTTTTTAAGACTCGTCTGCTTAAAAGTTAGGCAGTTTAATTTACTAATAAAATTAAATGTATTAACAAAATGAAACTCGAGTCAGCGTTTTAAAACTATAACTAGTTTGGGACGGAGGTACCATTGCTCACTATTTGTTTGGCAAGTTTAAAATTAAATGATCACTTAACGGAACTGACATAAAATAATAGGTAGATTTTTGCAGAATTAAATTGCAGATTCTTTGCAAAATTAACTAATCATTTTGGCAGTTTCCGCTCTCGCTGGGTTCATCTACTAATAACAGTTACGTAAGTGATAATTATAAAAATAAAATCAACAATCTCATAAAATCAACAACTCAAAATATAAAATGAAATTTATGATCAAAATGAATCTAATTTCAATCAACGACAAACGGAATCAACGTGTTCATCTCTCCATCCACGGAAATATGAAATTTCTACATGAAACATGAAAGTGCTATCAACCTAACAATTTTTAGAAATGTAATTTTAATCAGTGAAACATACTCATTTAAAGTTAACTAATTATAAGTCGCTAATTTGATTATTATATTTAAAAAAAATTATATTATTTAAGTAATAAATTTAACGATGGTGTTGATAGTACCAATAGAGTATTCAAGGATTGATTACGTTAATATCAACATATCAAACAAAAAGTATTTAATTATAATTTGGAATTTCAATTTAAATTTATACAGTTTTTTAAATGCCCATTGAGATTCAGAGTCTGTCACTGAATGTTGAAGATCTCCAGTCTCTGCCAAGTGATTTAAATTTTCAGACCCTCTCTGTGGGAAAGGGGGAATTAAATTAACGAGACTTACAAACTGACATCATCCTTAAATTAAATAAGAATTATAAATGAAAATTTAAATCAAGGTATTGAAGGTTTAATTAACGTTACTTTGAAAGTATCAAATTAAAAATTTACAACTTAAGCTCATCAATAAAAAGAACATTAAGATAATTATTAATAGGCATAAACAATCATCAATAAAAAGAACATTAAGATAAATATTAATAGGCATAAACAATCATCAATAAAAAGAACATTAAGATAATTATTAAAAGGCATGGGCATGGACAATTTTACTCGGACCCCGAGTCCCCGTCTCCCCGTCCCCCCGTCCCGATACACTAAAGACCGAGGCTTAAACCTCGTAGCTCGCGGCCATCTTTATTGTTTACATCATGGGCTCGTCACTACAGGGTAGGAAATAAGACAGGTTTACAAGTCCCAAACCAGTTTATTAATTGCTCGGACCAGTTTATTTATTCCAAAAGTTGGGGTCAGTGGTATCAGGGAGCACTTTATTAATTAGGGTTTTTGGAAAAAATAGACGGTGGGACCAGTTTATAAATTCGGGGTTCCTTTTTAGAATTTTTCTAGCTCAACACATTTTCTACCAATTCTACTCCTAGGTAGTTAGTACTCCTTGGCTACAACTTCCCTACAAAAGTTTTGTATTCTATTGACTATTGATCTTGTCTAGCGTCTATACTCTAGAATGAGTCTCTTGTAGTCGACAGTCTAGACCATAGCCAGTACTAGTTGTCAGTAATCGTATTTCTCAGTAGTGCATGGTCACATTACAAGATTTTGATCTGGCTTACTGATAGCGAGAGAAGATATTGCCGCTGAATTTATGGAAAATGCAATAAGGAATAAGGCTAGTTCAGAAAAGGATTAAGAACTTCAAATATCATTAGACATGTTGATTGATATTTAGTGGCAACTAGTTGAAAAATTGTGATAAGAAATAAAAGTTAACTGTTATGGATTGTTATATGCTACTTTTTCCTACAGTAAAAAATTCAAATTCAATTAGAATTTCCTGCTTCTTTACTTTTGTGTCTTTACGTGCTTTTTATTCTCACCATTTTAGAAATTTAATTTATAGTGGGACCGGTAAAATAATAATTAATGCGAGGGTCACTGGTCCCAAGGACCACCACCACATCCGCGACACCAATTCGCCGCAACCCACTCCGAAACAGACGAGCGCCTGAAAGGCTCAACCTATGAGACAGCAGCTAAACCAAGTTTTCACCATAATAACAATAACCTCATGAAGGACAGTATAAATAATGAGTTTAAACAAACTTTTCACCATAATAACAATAACCTCATAAAGGACAGTATAAATAATGACTTTAAACAAACTTTTCACCACAATAACAATAACCTCATAAAGGACAGTATAAAATAGTGACTTAAACAAAGTTAAATCTGAATTACAATCTACCTCATTAAGCTCAACCAAACTGTTACAAATGCATAGCGCAATATTACAAGTTGCCAATGATCTTCGAATTTTATTGTTAAACCCTCACATTATCTTAAGACTCATACAGTCACTGGGTTTTAATCTCACGGGAGAGTATTGCTATATTCGTAATTCCCGCCTATTCCAAACACAACCTAGATGGCGCCCCATCCTCAGATATCGATTGATTGTAGCCCCCATTTTCTAATTGTCGTTTACCAGGCAAATTCAAGGGGGGCTGCCATTGCGTCTTAGTAGTTTTTGATACCGCCATCTAGCGTCGAAGTAAAGCGTAAAATTCGGTATTTTTGTCTCTTTAAACGTCGGTGTTTAAAGCCATCTAGCGTTCAAAAGCAGGAAGTTCAAAACCATCGTCTGAAATCCTTTGGCTCGGTGAATCCGATGATTTGAACATATTTTTTAATTCTCATTGGTAATTAGTAAGTTTTGAAAAGTAAAAATGGCAAGCTGGGGTAGAACATGTTCCGTTCTTGGCTGTAAAAGTAGTGATAGGGATTTAAGGGAGTGGAGATCATGGGTTTGCAAACTTCATTCGGGACCTGACAAAGGGTTAACTCTGTGTCATAAAGATTGTTGTTGTCCGCGGCCATTTTTAAAATACGGAATAAAATCAAAGTACAGAATTCGCTCATTAGATGGCGATTACCAAAAACTACTCACATTTTAAAAATGGGAGGTAACCTCGTACATCGCGTATAGGAGAGAACACTCCTCGCTTCTTTATCCGCACTCAAGCGGCATCCTTGCCACCCAATGTAACGAATGACCATAATCATATGGTAGAATAAATCTTGGATATTGATTAGTATATCTAGCCTAATTAATCCACCAAGACTTGAACACTACAGTTAATTACTTATTTAATTAAACTGTAAACCAAATTCTTACTAGATTGGTTTTATTCATAATCGGAATGCTATTTTATAAACAATGGAAAAAAACCTGAAAATTATAAATTTGTCGGGGTCAATGAATATAGTAATACTAATTCTAGTCACTAGAGGGCGCGCAAAAGTGTAATCTGGCCGGGGCCATCTTGTTTTTTCTGTGTAGCTATTGCGCTCATCATTTGTATGCCTGTTTAAGAAGATTCATTTAGTTTTGTAAGTCAATGCCTATAAAAACTAAAATATAATCCAACCGTTTCGCCATCTCGTATATTACTTAAGCGTAATAAAAAAAATTTACTACACTATGTTAGCGCCTACGACAATAAAATCCCCTCCCCATCCCCAACCACACGTAGTTAATCCAAAATCTTTATTTACGCGACTTGTTAATATCCTTCTGAAGAAAATAGCCAACTCAGCTTAAGCGACATTCGCAGTAAGCGTTAGAAATGATATTTTTGCTTCTTGGATATTATCGTAGATTTCATAGCTCGCAAACCTGGTTGGAAAAGGTACTCGCGCTCGTATTCTTACGCGAAATTTTACCCCAATTATACCTCTTGTTCTTCTTTTTTTCGGCTCAGATGCAATGATTACGATTCACATGATTTTTGCCTGCTCTGTCTTTACTCCATGCCTCACTTTCTGTTATATCCATTTTCGTTCACTTATACTTCGTACAATTATCAGAATGTCGAAGAAGAGGATAGGAATGCGCTAACTCTTTACGTTTATTGTTTAAATAATAGGGTTTTAAACTTGGGGTATTAAGACGAAACCGACAATCCCCGTAATACCAAAAGCGGATTATGCTTCACACATAAAGTACGAAACCGACAATCCCCGTAATACCAAAAGCGGATTATGCTTCACACATAAAGTACGCAAGTCCCACTTTTCCATAGCTTTGGCCATGGATTTCATGATATTCCCGAAGTAAAACTAAGCAGACGAAAAAAAGAGGTTTTAACCAATCATAAGCCCCTAACCGTAGATAACCGCTTTAATGCCAGACCAATCGGCGACGGCTATTACTATTTTCTTGAATGGGACCTCGACTCGACCTCGCCGTCGACATAACCGGAAAGCTCGGAAGGCAAAATACCGTAATCGTTCGTTAGTCGTTATATTATATTCATTGTTTTAAAGTTTCGAAAATTTTGAGTTATTTAATTAAGTCTTCAACTAAATATTATAAGAGTTTTTTTTTAATTTTGAACAGAAAAATAGCTCTGCGAATAATAGTAGACACGAAAACTACCCTAAATTAAGCCTTGGCTAGGTATTAGCGGTATCCCGATTTCCGAGCCGCCGGCAGCTGAGCTCGCCGTAGCCGCGGGAATAGAAAACATTCCTCGTAAAAACAGATACACGGCGTCTTAAAAGTCCAAGAAAAAGCTACCCAGATTGATAAGATCTTCTTGCCTTACTCCCAAATAATCTTTCGTATTGTGAATAGTTTTCACTAAAGAATATTTCAGACACTCTACTCAATATTTATAGTAGTACCCTAATTTCAACAGAAAATTAGCTCTGCGAATTATAGTAGACTCGACGAAAACTACACTAAGCCTTGGCTAGGTAACAGCGCTATCCCGATTCCCGAGCCGCCGGCGGCTGAGCTCGCCGTAACCGCGAGAACAGAAAACTTTCCTCGTAAAACACAGATACACGGCGTCTTAAATAGTCCAAGCAAAAGCTACCCAGATTGATAAGATCTTTTTTCCTTACTCCCAAATAATCTTTGGTATGGTGAATAGTTTAAATCTAAAGAATATTTTAGACACCCTATTCAGTCTTTATAGTAGTTCCCTAATTTACGTACCAGGTAAATTGGTTCTTAAGGCGGAAGTATCGAAGGATTCGAAAGAGCCGCGTTACCGAATTTTGTTCCTCTGCGTAAGGGGAGGTTCTTTTCTAGGAGCTTGGAGAACATCGTGTAGCTCCCCCAGGCACCTGTTACGTACTTCATGTGTAAAGCCTAATCGGCTTCTGGTAATACGAAGTTCACTTACATTTTAAATTCAGATTTTAATTATTTACTGACTCGAGGTATTCTCGAATTAAGAACACACTGGCTGGCAGGCTATTATTGGAAACAATTAATTTAACGTCGGGCGCTTCATCATTACTAATGCAAATCGTATTATAGTTTCGGCAGATTTCCCATTGAGGCCTGGTTAACGCGACCACCACCACCACTATTGACTATAGACTATAGCATAAGTGGATCATATTACAGCTCCCTATAAGTACTGGACGTAGGTTATACTTTTGTAAAAAGCGTTTTCTTCCAAGACATCCAAGCCCGCCATCTACAGCTCAGTTTTACAAGTATAGTTTGCCCATTAACCCGGATCTGGACTTACGTTAACCTACGGAAGTTCCGGTTGATGGTTATGGCTTTCAGACCGCCGTTAGTGTCGTTATTAGTGTGAAGCTTGTTATCTCGTTATAATTTCGATTTAGAATGGCTTATGTTTCTTTTTTAATTAGGGAAAACGCCTAGGATCAATGTCGCATGCCCAAATGAAAGACACATCTGAACACGATTTATGTGATATTAAAAACCGTAAACGACTGAAACGTTTTGTTTAACTGAAAAATATTGACCAGTATTTTTCTCAAACGGAAAACGTTAAAGCATTGAAAAAATTTGTCAAACTTAAAAAAGGAAAACAGGCGGGAAAAAAAATCCAAATTTGATGCCGTTTTCCGTTGGGTTTAAATTCAGTGGTGATGAAATGCGGTGCGTGTTCTATAGGTAAAATGAGCCTTGAACTCCCAGCGACATGCCAGCACTACTGACTTGCCAACACGACAATAATGATTTGAAAATTGCCGCTTATTCATACCGGATCAAACAAATTATTGACAATCGCAAATTTCAATGGAACATTCCTGTGACAGTGAAGTTATTTAGTCATTGTTCAGTGGAACACTCTTTTTGTCAGACTTAGGTAGAAAATAGCTGTGCTCAGGAGAAGCTAGGTATTATACTAGTAAACACTGCGTACTCCTGTACGGTGTTAAATTCGAATCATGAACCGATAAATGCAAGTTTGCTACAACAATCCATTGCTGTTAGGATCACGTGATCATTACGCCACAATAAATGCTGTGGTATACATCATCCATTGGAAAACCTGCACATTCCCATTGACCCCAATTGCTGCGTGAAAGCCGAAATTCCCCTCCGAAAAGAAGTTCAGTTCAATTCTACTCAATTTAGAGCTTACGCAGTGCCATTCTTTGATCATTTTCGATGCTCTTTACCACGCCCACTTTGTTTTTCGACCTTTGAGATCCTTGCGGATATTCAACTGGGCCTTGGCTTTACCAACGCCACCTACATTTTTTTCTAGGGACATAAATATGCCTGATGATTACTCAATCGCTCCGCGCTGATTACATCACTACTTAGCACGCCGACTTTCGGGCAGACGATAATTATGAAACAATATCCCCATGAAATCGTCTTCCGATGGACTTTATAAGCACCATGTTTCGAATTATTATTGCCGTGTTGGCAAGTCATTAGTGCTGCAATAGCGCTGGGAGTTCAAGGCTTATTTTACCAATAGAGCATGCACCGCGTCTCATCAATACTAAACTGAAAACAATGGAATATGCAAAAGTTTTTCGAGCGCCTCCGGCAGTAAAAATCTGCCCAAAGAAAAACGGCATCAAATTTGGATTTTTTCCGCCTGAGGCAGCAACGGAAAACTGGCCCAATGGAAAACGCCATGACACAATCTTCTCAGCAGGTCTCGCCGAACAACGACACGTTTTAATCCATTTTTTAAGCTGTTTGCCCATAGCAACAGCTTTATACGGCGACCCCTGGAAGCAGGCTGGCTTGCTGGCAGGCAGGCAGGCAGGTAAGCAGGCAGGCAGGCTGGCTGTTTCGCGTTCGCGTTCATTTTCGTAAATTTAAATTACGCGGCAGAGTTTGCCGGAATTTCATTATCCACCGCACTAGCGACATCTAGACTAAATTCGATCATATTTTCGACGAGAAAATGCGGTCTCTCGGAGGTATCGGGGTACAGGCTTGGAAATAAGGTTTATTTCTGAACTAGTCCTCCGGACCAGTGACCCCTGATGTCTTAAATATGAAACTGGTCCCGGGACCAGTAACCCTTACGTAAGGTTATGCATAACTCGCCTTATAAACTTGTAAATATCCACTAGGCCATAAACGATTTAGTGAACATCCCTTCGATTATTTTAAAATTGGCGACGATTTAGTGAACATCCCTTCGATTATTTTAAAATGGCGACGATTTAGTGAACATCCCTTCGATTATTTTAAAATTGGCGAAGATTTAGTGAATATCCCCTCGACTCCCTTCCTTACCTGCGATTGCCAAGTCACGATATTTTTGATACGAACAAAGATGTATAATAATGATAGTCAAAGAATATTGGTTATTAATTAGGAAAAGGACTTAGTTTATAACATAATTGTTAAATTGGCGATTGAATAAGAACAAAAAGGAAGACTTGGCTCTACATGGGATCTCAGAACGTTTTACTGCGGAAACGGCACGAGGCGAGGCTTGGCCCATTTTTGTACATGTTAATGTTTTTCATAGGATCTCACTTCTTTTTGTAGACCCTCTCGTTATACTTCGGTAGTTATATTAAAACAAGACCCTCTCGCCGTACTTCGTTCGCCAATATAATTGCTAACGCTTGTCCATATTTACGCTGAATTACCCCTTTCGACCCCTAGAGAATATGCAAAAAAGATAGTACGTTATATCCTAATATAAGAATGTAGCATCAGTTACGACTTTTACGTCCTTTCAACAAGAACACGACAGCGCCATCTAGTTTTAAAATAAAGAACTAAAGAACAATTTTATAAAAATTTCGGGATGTTTCAATTTTTCTGTGCTTTATAAAATAAATGAAAACTAAATCCTGAATTTTAAGTTTCTATCTACCCTAGAAGTACCTTAGAATTTTGATGATCGGTGAGTGAGTGAGTGAGTGACAAAATAAGGTAGATTTCACCTTCAATATTTCGAAAAGTATATAGGGTAGGAACTTGAAATTTGGAAACTATAGCTAGGATTGACCGTCCTCGCGGCAAGCAAAATTTCAGACTTTTACCTAAACCCATCACGAAGTTACAGTGGTCTTAAAAGTGCCGTGAGTTGCTTCGAGAAAAGGATGTCAGTGCTCGACTTGGCGGGGAGCACTGCCGTGCTCCCAGATTTATTCAGCACTAGGCCTAGACCAAAATTATTGATTTTAAATATTTTGGTTCTGTTTTTCAATCGAGTTTAAAGTTTACCTGTAGGCAGTATCGAAGAAAATTCATGGATCTCAAAATTACTGGAACTCCAGACCGGCTAGAACTTTTCAAACTGGAAATACCTCGAGCGTAAAAACGAGTGAGAATTTATTGCACTCATATAAACTTAAGCTGCCGTTCCGAAAGAGGATAATTTACTAAAGTTTACACTTACAGTCCGGTCTAGATCATCCCACGTGCAAGATACGACGCCATGTTCACGGTTCAACACACATATTATAAAATAACGTCTTGGTTTGGACCAAGGCCGAAAAAACAAACGATATGTGTGAGGTTTATCAATTGACTGAAGTTCCAGATATTGAAATTTTTTTCTAGTTATTTTTATCCACTCAATCCTTAATCAATATTTAATTCAATCAACTGATTTTACTGTTAATCGATCTAGTCCCTCTAAATTAAATGAAAAGTTAATTAATAATAAAATTACATTTTATCATGAAATTAATTATTTTGAATTCTACTGGATGTCTAAAAGAGCACCGGCTTTCTACATTATCTCAACTGCACTTGAGTTTAAAAGGAAAGACTAGAGTGTCCTCTATCGTAAATTTAAATGAAATGTGGATAAGAGATTATGGAGCAATCGGGTATAAACCAAATAATCCTGGGGTAATATAATCGCCGGATTCCCACATAACGGGGTTAGACATTTTCAGTGCTGTATTTTTTCTCATTCCATTTTGGCCTATATTGTGGCTTATGTTCTCCATGATGCATTGTCTTTTTCACAATAAAAATATAGTAAGCAAAATTCGCTGATCCTAAACATCGCTGCCACAGGTTGTATTTTCAGATTTAAACTTGACTTGAAAAGTTTTCTTCTATTTACTTTGATTTTCAGGGACTTTATTAAAATTCTCAAAATTCCCCGACTTTCATTGACTTTATGCAAAGATTTTAAATAAACAGATCTTTGTGCCAAATCTTATATTAGAGGGCCACTTCGGAAAAACTTTAAATTTGCTAACATTTGAAAGTTTTCCTGGTCTGTGGAAATCTTTCCAAAAACGGTTGAAACCATAACCGCTTTAATCCGTACACAGCGGAGAAATATAACAAAACGGTTAGGCCACTTCCAGATACGCCAACTTTTTCACACGTTCCAACTACTTTACTCAACTTTGATTTTCAAATAAAAGACGCACACATTACACGTGACGCTTGCTCTTTGGTATAAGACGTTGCAACTTAAGAGGGCATGGAAGTTTGTAGGTGTCAAGTGGTTGGCATGGTTTCGGTGGGTAGCGACTTCTGGCGTGGAAAATGGAAGCATAGAGATTTGATTTATACGTTTCCTTTTAGTGGCTGCCAACGTTTTTCACAGTTCAATGCCGGCAGTCATCTTTAAAAAAAGGCATCAGCTAATAAAAACGTTAAACCCTTATGGCTCGCTGGCTGATCGGCTTTCCAGAGCTAACTCTTGTGCATTCGTAACTTTTTCCCCATTTCAAAGTTAGTTCTTAAGAAGAAGAAGAACTACTTGTCGCTTCGCTATTTCTTAAACTCAAATATGGGAGAAGGAATCCGTTCCAGGGTTTAACCGGGTTTTTCGTGGTTCAGGCACGTCCCAAGGGCCACTACCGTACCGCTTTTTAATGACTTTTATAATTAGAACGTAGCCACTTAAATAAGTAAATTAACTTAGGTAAGTAGAGAAAGTATCGTTTGTTTTCTAATTTGACACGTAATAGTCTCGAACGAAAAAAATTGTTTCTTTTATTGTTCTTAATTATAAAGATGATCAGTAAAATAAGGAATTTACATATTTGGATGTACTTTCTCATATTAATTTCTCTATTCGTTGATAAAGGCTCAACCCATATTTTCCGACGTCAATATAAAAACAGTAAACTCCTTTCTAAGGAGTGCCTAAATAATTTTAGGAAAATATATTAGCGAGAAAAAAAATAACAATTATGGAACCAAACGGGTGTAGATGCGCTAAAGCCGTGTTCACTTTGAAAAGGCCTAACCCTTTGGTAACAATAATAATAAATAAAACAAAAATGTTATCATTTTGAATTTTCCTAAACGATTGACAACGGTTTAAAAGTGTCTAGTGTAAAAGCGATCTAATAGCGGTGACCTCGTTATGTTTTAGCTTCCATATCTAAACGAGTTAAATGAAATGCAAAAGCTAACTAAGGGCAAAAGTTGACGCGGTTTATGGCGCGGATTGATACGAGGCGGAAAAGGTTCCATTATAATTGACGGGGCAGATTGGCCTAGAAAGTAATTATTGATATTCAATTAAATGATTATCACATAAACATTTTGCTCCAAAAACATCCAGGACGTTCATACATTCCCGCCCACTTACTCCTCTTAACATAAGTATCATAGTAAAAGTAAGTATCAAATGCATTTCCCATTGAACTAACGCTATTTCTTTTACACAAATGGTGTTCCTCATCATGTTTTGGACAGAGGCTACTTCCTTCCATCCGTTACTGTTTGGAGGGTATTTATACCTACTGGCTCTCACCCCTGACCCAAACTGGGATTGATTGCTTCTAACACAAGCTAGTGTTTATGGAGATATAAACAATAAATCGAGTTATCAATAGTTGGAATTGGCGTTTCTCGGCAATTAACACAAGTACTTCCATTTTTAACGTTGAGTGCATTTCATACTTATTGTTGTCGAGTTACTTGTGTCTATACGTAATTGATTGGGTTGCGGGCAATTTCAATAAGGCGGGATGCGAAGGCTTCATTTATTTTCCATTACATTTGACGTAACATTAAAATATTCCACACTAAAACTATTAGTATACGATTGGAGTTTGATTTAAGCTCAACAAGAGACGCGAGCGATTCCGGCGTGTTTCTATACAATTTTAAAATGAACAAGAAATATTAAAGCTCACGGGATTCTTATATAGTATTGGAAGCTTTTGATATAAGAGAATTTTGATAAAATGCGATTGGGAAAAGGACTCGTGACATCCGCACTGTTTTGAAATTCCACCTATTTAAGTTTACCTTTGTAGTTGGTGCATCCATTATTACTCTTATTTTTAAGAAATTCTTTTCCTTTTTTATAATAGTTGATCGAAAAATCATCATAATTTTTGCGAAAATTTTTCCTTGGCGTCTTTAATGGAAGGGAAGTCAACGTATTAGAAACGCTGGTAAAAGGGAGCGGGATGGAATATATTATCTGGTTGGACGACGGTTCCCTGCCGTTCATTGCAAGCAGGAAGGCTTGTTGACGTTCAAAACAAGCTGTCAATCTCCAATTCGTCTAATACAACCTTCTACAGGGGGCTCTTTTCAGAGAGAAATATCGAATTCAAGTAAATATTGCTAGAAATAATATATAAGCAGTATATAGTTTTGATTAAAATGAGGATTTAGAAACATGCCAATATATAGTAAACAACAAGACAGGGCGTTACGCGATTGGTCGGAGGGGCTTATTTCAAATTATCCTTAAAATCTGAACCTAATTCGAATTTTAAAATCATTCGGATGTATCTCCAGAATGTTTCACTATGCATTATAATTAGAAGAAGAATCGATGATTGGCTCGTACACTCCACCAGTAAGATAGCTCGTTTTAAACGTAGTCTGCTGCTAGAAACGTTCCCTTAAATTTCGTTTTATGGATCGTCTCACTCTTTATAAAGTTACATTATTGGCCAACAGAGGGTGAGCATAACCCAATAAGATTTTAGACTAGGAAATTGGCGAAATTTTTGAAAATACAGAAAGGCACCTCACAGTATGGCCTAACGCGAAGGGGCCATTGTATTACGTTACTTGCTCATATCTTCCTTAATATTGTGGATAAATACATGGTTATAAATTTAAATATCCATAATTTTATATGATCTTTCCAATAAAAAATAAAAAATTGTAGGGTGAACCATTCCTTTAAGAGATTCCATATTCATATGAACACGTGAAAAGCCTCAGGACTCAAAGGGATTCCGAATGAAAACATTTCTCCGTGCAATGGAAATGTCACTGTAATTCCAAGGGACGCGGCTTTAATAAAACAGCTTCCTGATGCGTAATGGAGGTGCAAACTTTATTACTCATTTATTGATAGGATATACTGTAGAATTATTCTATATTTTCGAGTTAAATTATAGGTTAGGCAAAAACCTTTATTGAACTGTTGGAAAGAAAACTAATGATTTCAGGAACATATATACTTTGTAAGAAGACAGGGAGACCCAGATGGAAAAGGGTATGCAGAAGAATTTTCAAATAAAGAACAATTATATTGGAAACCTTGAGTCCTTGACTTTGTGAAAAATACAGGAAATAAAGAGAGAATATTGAATTTTATTTTAAATAAAGGGTCATATTCATTGTGCCCCTCTTCCCGGGGCACATCACGTCCCGTTGTTGTATTTGCCGGCTCTTTTAAGTTAGGATAGATGGCGCCTAGCTCTCTGTATGTCGATTATTAGAAAATATGAAAGCAGGCAGTTTTGAAGATTAATGTCAATATAAAGGCGTAAAATAATTACTTAACAGAAAGGTTCAGAGTACCTTGAACGAGAGGCCTGGTTTAGAAGATATTGAAATTGATAATAAAACAACCAATTATTCCAATTTATTGGACCTAAAATAGTAGAAAATAGCACTGTCATTTTTGTGTCAGGTTCCTATATTCTCGGTTGTAAACTTAAAACTTTTCAAATATTATATTTTGTTTTTAAACCTAAATTCAATACATAATTATTATTTTCAGTGATTCTTTTGAAAAACCCACTAGGGATCCGTAATTAAAAATGAAAACCAAACTACCTAGAATTTACTAGTATTCGTATTTTGTTTCTTTTTTTTCAAGGGGGAAAAAAGCTCCACGATAAAAAAAGATTTTTTTTTTCATTTTAGGGGAGTCCGTATATTCGCGTTTGTCAAATACTCTCATTAACTCGCACTATTTCTCTAGCCTGTTTCTTTTTTTATTACAAAGCTACCACTAGGACCTGATCATGGTTACTTCAGATCCTGGTAATCCTTTGTGTCTCACTATAAACTGTTCTTCCTTACGATCATCCAACCATATTCCCTAACTATTTAGAGTTATATAATCGATGAAGCTCGCTATATTTTAATAATTTAAATTTCAGGCTGAGTTCAACAACTCGCAAGTCGGATGTTTTGTTTAACGATTTTTTTCACTTCCGGTTTTGACGTCACGTAGCTAACAAAGTAATCGGCTAGTGGAGCAGGTTCTTTCGTAGCGCATCCGTTTCGTGACGTCAAACGTCAACGCGACTACGCGAGCTAATAAAAAGCGGATAATTCAGAAAAGTTTCAAAATTGCCCACAATTACTAGAAAATAATTAGTACCAACAAACCACTAATTTGCTTTCAAAAGAGCTTTAGCCAAAATTATTTAAATCTCAATAAAGTTGGTTAAGGTTTGGTTTTTCACGAGCTGTTTTAAAATGCTGAAGCAGACGCCAATTTAGTCAAAACGGAACAACGCACCAAAATTGTGTTGAGCAATATATGACGTAGCGTTGCCAAAATAAACTCATAGGAGAAAAAAAACCGTTTTTTCCCGTTGGTGTTTCTTGAACGCAGCCTTGGTCTTATGAGACAATAAATTTTTCTTTCTGAATTAAGTTGACAGTCTTCAATTATAGAATTGATAATTTTAATTATCCTTTTTTATTAAGAAAAAAACATCCAAGTGCCAAAACTCCAGGGGTAAAAGTAATAATGTAATTCCTACCTTCCCCTGTAAAACTCCAAACCGCAGTACATGGATGTACGATATACCGTGAAGAATAAGCAGAGGGTAAAGCAATCGTTTTATTATGGAAGTTACAAACATTATATGGGTTAGCATTTTGAAAATGCACTGTATGCAAGGGGATAATTGGAACTCTGGGATATCAAGGTCTTTGTAAGTTGAATTCAAGCTTTGTTTAAATCTAGGATACCGTTGGGGGACGAAAACTTTAGCATCTGAAGTTTTTCAGGTAAAATTGAAAAAAAAACTGTTCAAAATTAGACGCACGGCGAGAGGCTATCTAATCTCACTCAACTCTGAACTCGGTGGGCAAGAATCACTTCTTTGCTGGTTCTCTATCGAATTAAATTAGTGACATGCAGCGACAGTTCCTAACCTTTCCACGAGGTAGTAGTATTAAGATACTATAGTATATGAGTTTTCCTACTAAAATATGCTATGGGTACTTGCTGGGAACCGTTCCCGTTAATTAGATTAAAAAAAACTATTTTACTATTACCTTGTGTGTTTTCACATTTTAGAAAATCGAACCAGATACTTGTGAACCATGTGACGGGTATGAGAGAGCGTGCATTAATCATGTTTTATGTTTTGGTCTCGTCGCGAGAACTAACGCAGCGCGACCACGGACCCCAACCCCCCTTCCTCTCCCCCTTTTTTTCAGCCTCAAAACAAGCCTTTATTTTTGGTAAATGTCTTTTTCCGGAGCTAGACCACGCACGAAAAAAGCAATTTTTATTTTTGAACCTGAGTCCCTAGAAAGTATCACTTTCAAAATGATCAGACTTTCCAGTTAAAGACTTGATTTGTATATAGGGTTTCGTATCCTCCTCAGTTTGCGAGAAGGTTATGGAATTTAAGGAAGTTATAACAAAATGTTTGCGGCTCATTTGATTGAGACCAAAAAATTCCTCAACTCTCAATAGAATTTATCTCAAAACAATGAGTGGGAGTACCTACGTTATAATCTGCGGACCAAATTGATATCTTTAACTCGGGACATTTTTCTTTACAAATTTATAGACTTGCAGTTCTTAACATACTCGCTATGTAATAGAAAGGAGGCGAGGAGGAGAAACCGAGAATAAAATAATGTTCACGATTCACTCTTACCCGGGAATCGTTTATTAACTGGTTCGAGTCAAACACTTTCGATACCCTCTTTTTTACCAATAGGAAGCGACTTCAACAGACTCGGTTTACATTTTAAGGAAATTCTTTTAGTGCCCTCTGCTGGTACTCTTCACTATATATTTTACGAAAATTGTTTCAAAATTAGTCGTCACTACCCTAACCTTTTTTTAAAAAAAAAAAAATCAAATTCAAAGAAACGATGCTTTATTTCGGCATGACCATTGAGTTCAAGTGTTGCCTGATTTGAATAAGATTACCTGATTAATTGCAAACCTTGAAGAACTAAACCAAATATTAGCTGAAACGTTTCCACAGTGTTACAGTTATCAACAGTGCAGTTTGATCAAAATCCAACCATGCAAATTAACATACAATTCATTTTATTTTTCAAAAATATCTTTCCTCAATTAAGGTCAAATAAAGTAATTTTAATTCCTGTCAGCAGAAAATAGTTTGAGTCATTCGACTAGAGCCTTAGGAATTATATTTTTGCTTCTTGGATATTATCGGAGATTTCGTAGGGCGAACTTGTTTACTAATAATAAGAGAGTTTGCCTTTGTACTCTCCTAATATACTGCGGGGCCAATTAATATTATAGTCGTTTTCTCAGAAGCAATGATAGTGAGTCAAATGACGCTCATCTTACTGAATACCCCACTATCTGTTTTTCCTATGCAACTACATCAAGCGTTGAATGTTGTGTCCCTTATCTTTAAGTTTCCTTGGGTAAAGTACATTGTTTGAACGTTTATGGAGAAAACAAGTGACGTAAACGATTATGTAATAGCTACGTGTGGTGAGGTTTGCTTTATCGTCTTTTACAGAAATAGTAGAGTGTAAATCGATTATTAAACGCAGGATCTAAATTCTTTTCTTTTTTGGAATGAATAATAGCAAATTTTAGACCCTCTTATCATGGCCTCATGAAATGCAAATGTGGTGGTCCTTTCCTTTAAATTATTCGTACCTTAAAGACCTTAAAGGGTATGAGAAGCTTCGTTTGAAAAACCTGTGATTATACAACAAAAGATAGAAATAATTTCTGTGAATTCAAAAATATCAAGCTTTTAATTCTCCGATTTCTGGTTATTTGGTAATATGTATTTGAAAATCCTTCATATGGAATTATTTGAAATCCTTTTTTATGAAAGGCTAAAACGTTTCCCTGTAGTCCGACGTCACAAATATATTTTTTTTCACGTGAGATGGTGCCACTCTCTCTGCGATCAGACCCAGAGTTTAGACTGGAGAGAAGCTAGAGACGCGTATACCTCGCGCGTATAGGATTCCCGCGCTTTTTTCCTCAACGTCATAGTGATGTCATCAAACAGGCAAACAAACTCGGCAAGACAAAATTGTTGATATAACGAAACTGAGTTTTCGTGATTTTTCAATGGAATTCAAAAATAGAAACATTGGTTCAATTATATTAAAAACTTGATATTTTGAAAGTAGAGACTTGAAAGTGTAACATAATACCACTTTCGTGGGAAAATTATTAAATTGTAAATTCGCATACCCTTTAAACCTTTTTCGTGCTACATATAACTCTACTACCAAAAAACCTTTTCTTCACTTTACCAATAGGGTTTGAAGTGTTCTTGAAATCGTGTGCACGAATATTAAAGGTTCACATACACGAGGCATAAGCGCACTAGCTACGAAAGGTATACTTCGTAACCACGTGTATCTAAAAATTTATACTTTATTTGGCTATTTTCATGAACGAGCCTAAGGAGGATGTATAAGAGGGGAGATTCGTTCTGGAAAAGCGGGAGGTATTAAAGTGAAACAATTACCACATACAGTGGCGCGCAACTTCAACACGCAAGCCGTTGGGAATGGCGCGCGTTGTTGGAAACGAGGGACGTTTTTCTAAACGATAAACATGCTCATGAGGCTACAGCGAAGAGGCTGGAACGCATGCGCGAGAATGTACGCTCTCTTGCCGTATGGGGGAAGCGGTAACCATGGTAACCGGGGAAGGGCACAGTGCCGTTTTTGGAATGGGGGACTACATGTGTTTTGTCTGACTCTCTTATACATTCTCCTTGGGGAAGCCGGTCCTTATCTAGAGTAATCTCGTTAAAGACTTAATAGGTTGTTTAAATTTTACCTCGTGGGAAAATAACAGTAGTAGACTGAGAAAATGTGGAAATCTTCACTCGACTGTGAGGATGACGTTTTACAATGGGAGCAAATGCAGAGGGCCTTACCTTTATTATAGTTCTCGCGGGAAATGGTAGCCGCCGGCCAAATTAAATGAGTATCTACAGATATTGGCCTAGACGCAGCGACCCTAACCTAGACTAGGACCCTGAATAAAAATCAATATATAGTGATAAAAGTAAAGGGACAACGAAAGTTGGATTGTTTTTAGGTTTCTTCGTCATGCACAGCCACAATTCAAATTTAACCCAACTTCGTAGACGTGCTGGAGAAGGGTTAAGGAGTGGTTAGGTTCAGTACCTCAATGTTGGGTCTGCGAAGCCTTAACCATTAAGCCCGCATAAAACGTGTAAGTTTAGCTTTGGAAATAAACCCTTTTTCAACATCGTTTTATTGAATTTAAAATTAGTTCCAATAATTTCATTTACTCACACCCAATCTAGCGCACCTACCATTAAACTATGATGACATTGCAATTAATTCCGATTCATCTTGTTATACCAGAAACCGAAACCGATACCGATCCGAGTTTTTTGTTTACAATCATAGCTGTAATGAGAGATTTCAAATTAACTTGCTATATTTTTTTTAATTTTATACTATCAGTTTTATGCGACTGAACTCTTTTAATAGGGGCCAACGCTTCGAGTGTGTGACTGACAAAACGATCTTTTACAACTCATCAGCAATGTTTGAAAACTTTACCCAAGAATTGAGTCTCTGTGAATGGAAAAATTGTTTCAACAACTTTTTATACCAATATTCTAGCGATAACTGCCGTGTGACCGCATTTATCTTGGAATGTATTTCACAAATAAACAAAATACTTTTTTGATAAGAAAAATTATTTCTAAATACACTTTCGTTCCTACAGCTTTATCAACTTCTTTCGAGGTTGTTTTGAGTGTTAAGATAAAAGTATTTTAGAAAATGAGCTGAAACTTGGAAAGAGAACCATTTAACTTTGCTTTCTCGACCATTATGGTAAGTTGATTGTACTTCTGCATTGGCAAAAGGGATATTTAATGATCTTCTTGTACTAAGAGTCAAAGACAAAATATGCGTCCTGAAACTTTTCTTCTTGTCGCCGTTATTGTCTTTATGGCCAGATGCGCTACCGCTTCTGAACATTGCATCGTAGAACCAGGTTAATAATAATAACTAAGCCTACTTCACCCGAGACATCCTTATAACACTTGAACAAATATCTTTCAGGGGAAGGGAAGATTTGTTTCTCCGTTCAGCCTTCACCACCGTTTGATGGAGAACTACCAACCGACTTATACGCTGTAAAAACCCCTATTGCAATTTTTGAAAACCAGCCCGCGCCCTTTTCATGAGTCAATTTAAACTCAATGTTCTAATAACTTCTCACGTAACATTTTCAATTTGTAATGTACACCGTAGATGTATGAATGCGAATGCGTATAAACGTATAATATTACAACCGATTTTTTGGTAATGTTGTAAATTCAGTACTTCCATTTTGGTTCAAAGACAAATGAAGTCAAATATTGATGATTAAATGCGCTAAAATAACAGTATCCAGTAGCTATTTGCATTGTAGATTAGCTGAAGCGCACTTTTTATGTTATTTATTGGTTGAAAATGCTCGTTGCCGAATGATTTCAAAGTTAGTGAACAGAAGGTGAGTGAGAACTAGGTACTAGAGAGGTTAATGAAATCATTCATCAATATTATGTTTACGATGTATACCAATGCCAACCAAGTCTTGACTTATTCCTCCTAAGCTCCTTTTTATTGACGAACAACGTGCACCGCTTTTATTTAATAATATCACCATACTTTCTCTCCGAAAAATGGCCAATTCGGGAAATTTGTAAAAAATTACAGATATCAGGGGCGTTTCTATTTGGCTTTTGAATTTCCCGAACACAAGGGAGCCTATACGAACAGAGGGCGTGTCTGAGAGGTTGTAAAAAATGACAACGGAAATTTCCCAGAACTCAACGCGGCACAGCGGCTAGCGTGGATATTAGGGTTAGGGACCCAGTAGTTTTATTTAAATACGAAAAAACCTTTTTTATATCGTTTAAGTTAAGATCAAATTTTTTTATGAAGAATATTTTATAACTTAGTCTTCTGAATATGAGCAATATATTAAAAAATGGAGAGGTAACAATAACCGAAAACTGATAAAAAATCCAAAATTCAAGATTTTACGTACGTGACAAAAACAGCACTCGTGGAACTCTCCCGCCAAGCCTTATTCTACTTCCCCCCCCCCTATACCATTTTTTGTGGTAGGGACTAGTGGCAAGAGGAAACGATAGAGAATAACAGAAAAGTCAAAATGCTTGTATTCATTTTTCAATAGATACAGTATGAATAAATGTATCGTCGAGGCTGTTATTATCGCAAAAACATTTAACAAACAATTCCATAAACCATTGGCCCTTTGAAGTTATAGGGAAAAATGAAAACAAGTAGTTAAATTCACCACCCTCCATCTGCATACCCCCTGACTCCATACATCCTTGGTTTTCCCTAACTTTAAAAAGAGAGACCATCTAGTCAACAGAGCTAGGTATGCTCGAATATTAGACTGCCAACTATAGAGTGCTGTCAGTTGTGACGTAAGAACCAATGTTAAACGTCACCAGTCTGCCTTTAGCAAAGGGAGGCCATGCTTGTTTCCGTTTTTTAGCCACATCGTATGATGAACATCTACGATGTGGGTCTTAGTTTGACCTGGCCTGTTGTTGGCGGCGTCGTGAAAGAGAACTGCCTTTGACAGTATAAAAATTTTCGATCGTCATTGAAGGGAGAGTGAATGGGAGAGAATTGTGGTGAGGTGATATTTTTTTGTTCGTGTATTTTAAAATGAAGGGAATTATAACAGTAAGTTTAAGAATTGGATTTATTTGTACTAGTAAAGTTAAACATTGAGAATTGTGTTTTACGTTTGCTCGATATATTTAAAGCTAGAGAGAGAGAGAGGGGATTATGGTATTGCCTTAATTTAAATGGACGGTTTAATACTCCCTTTAAAATTCCTGTCACCCGTCGACAATAAGGGTTTCACGCTTTTTATCCCACCAAGATCCCACTCCCCTATTGCAAAATTCAAAGAAATCGAGGGGAATTTTTAAGAAGCAAAAGGAAGTATAAACCGACGTTATATTTAGAATAGTTTTAAGGCGGTGTTTATTATTGGAAGTTACGTCTATTTCTCCAAAAATCAAGAAGAGTTTTAAAAGAAGGTACTAGCTTGGGGCCTCTGATATTACAATTATAACGTAAGTAAAGGATTAAGGGTTATAATTTTTTGTTAGGGCATCGAGGGGCTATTCACTCTGATCTTCAGTACTTATTTTAATGGGTGTTTTCTGGTATATCGTTTTACCACTGTTAAAGGATGCGCATCGTGGGGGTACTCACTCACGTTTACCGTTCGTGTCACACTATTATAATTATAACAGAAGTAAAAAAATTTAAGTAATAATTTTACAACAGTTAAAGGTAGCGCATCGAGGGGCTATTCACTCAAATTTTTTTCTGTATGCCTGTTAATTACGGTACGATGTGGCTACTATTACGAGCCTTGTTCTTTATGGGAACATAGTGGGTGACGTCAAACCGGGGCTTCTGACAGCACTCTATAGGCGTTGGACCTCTTTACAAACGGTATAGACTTTACCCCTACATATAAAACTAAGGGCGCGTTCAGTAACGCTCAACGGAGGCTCCGTTGAATGCGCATTCGCCACTGAACGATTTTCATAACTTCCGGTTTGACGTCACGATTGTAAGCGAAGAGGCATCGAAGTCATCGGCTGTAAGAGCCGATTACTTCGTTGACCAACGCAATTTGTGACGTAGTGGCAATGGCGGAAACATATCTCCCTGAAGGATTTCGAGAGGTTAATTTGACGGATAATTTCGGAAATGTTAATAAAATCGGTGTAGCAGCAACTGAATGCGAAAGAATAATGTCTGATAGTATTTTATGGAATTTTTTTCGATTATATCTATGAAGCTTAAAAACTTATTGGGTTTTAAAGATTAAGCCTTGGCTAAGTTACTGGTCAGAGTTTTCTCTTATTTCGGTTAGCAGGCCCTCGCTTATACATTTCCATGTACAGTAAGCAGACGACACAACGCAAAGTTCGCAAAAAACCGTTCAGTAGCATGACGTCACGTTGATCAACGGAGCTCAACGCGTTTGGTCTACAATGAGCGTTACTGAACGCAGCCTAAGTGCAATAGAAAACCACTCAATCGGGGGGTGCGGTACAATACCCCTGAAATTTCACCAATATATAATGCTGCTTCTCGTCCCCCTAAAACCGGCTTCGCTCGTTTTTTGCCCCGTCCAAGCTCACGAGGGAAATGACATTTCTTTCCTTAGCGTAGCTATTTTCATATATATAGTGATGCCATTACTGTCTTCACCTCTCCCAATTTTTCGAAAAAGTAAATCTAAGTCCACGTATATAACAACTTGCCTCGTAGTATATAAAAAATTGCCTAGTACTATATAACAACTAGCCTCGTACTATATAACAACTAGCCTCGTACTATATAACAACTAGCCTCGTACTATATAACAACTAGCCTCGTACTATATAACAACTAGCCTCGTACTATATAACAACTAGCCTCGTACTATATAACAACTAGCCTCGTACTATATAACAACTAGCCTCGTACTATATAACAACTTGCCTCGTACTATATAACAACTTGCCTCGTACTATATAACAACTTGCCTCGTACTATATAACAACTAGCCTCGTACTATATAACAACTAGCCTCGTACTATATAACAACTAGCCTCGTACTATATAACAACTAGCCTCGTACTATATAACAACTAGCCTCGTACTATATAACAACTAGCCTCGTACTATATAACAACTTGCCTCGTACTATATAACAACTAGCCTCGTACTATATAACAACTAGCCTCGTACTATATAACAACTAGCCTCGTACTATATAACAACTAGCCTCGTACTATATAACAACTAGCCTCGTACTATATAACAACTAGCCTCGTACTATATAACAACTAGCCTCGTACTATATAACAACTAGCCTCGTACTATATAACAACTAGCCTCGTACTATATAACAACTTGCCTCGTACTATATAACAACTTGCCTCGTACTATATAACAACTTGCCTCGTACTATATAACAACTTGCCTCGTAGTATATAAAAAATTGCCTAGTACTATATAACAACTAGCCTCGTACTATATAACAACTAGCCTCGTACTATATAACAACTAGCCTCGTACTATATAACAACTAGCCTCGTACTATATAACAACTAGCCTCGTACTATATAACAACTAGCCTCGTACTATATAACAACTAGCCTCGTACTATATAACAACTAGCCTCGTACTATATAACAACTAGCCTCGTACTATATAACAACTTGCCTCGTACTATATAACAACTTGCCTCGTACTATATAACAACTTGCCTCGTACTATATAACAACTTGCCTCGTACTATATAACAACTTGCCTCGTACTATATAACAACTTGCCTCGTACTATATAACAACTTGCCTCGTACTATATAACAACTTGCCTCGTACTATATAACAACTTGCCTCGTACTATATAACAACTTGCCTCGTACTATATAACAACTTGCCTCGTACTATACAGGGTTGCTTCGGTATTTGTGGCCAATAGCTTCTATGGGATAGTATTATTCCACTGAAAATAGTATATTGTGTTGCAGGATTGATAACGTGAATAATAGATATGTAATGCAATAGACTGCTGTAATCGTAATAATGTTTAACGTATTGCCTACAGTTTAAAGGGAGGGTGAAGTAGAAAATCAAGTGATTTTTTTATCGATTTTTCTACTAATTATAAGACCAGTCCGCATAGTCAAACATTCAGGAAATACTTCCGAATGATTTTGAAATTCAAATTAGGTTCAGATTTTAAGGATAATTTTAAAGAAGGTCCTCCGACCAATCGCGTAATGCCTTGCCTTTTTATTAACAAATTTCTCGTGGCACGCTCCATGTCTCGCGCCACGATTGTCACGTCGCGCGCGAATTTTATCAAATCTCATGATGAATTTTATCAAATCTCATGATAAATTTCATTCAACACGTAACATGCCACGAGAATTTTGTTAATAAAAAGGCAAGACGTTACGCGATTGGCCGGAGGACCTTCTTTAAAATTATCCTTAAAATCTGAACCTAATTTGAATTTTAAAATCATTCGGAAGTATTTCCTGGATGTTTGACTATGCAGACTGGTCTTATAATTAGTAGAAAAATCGATAAAAAATCACTTGATTTTCTACTTCACCCTCCCTTTAAACTGTAGGCAATACGTTAAACATTATTTCGATTACAGCAGTCTATTGCATTACATATCTAATATTCACGTTATCAATCCTGCAACACAATATGGTAGGAAACATACTATTTTCAGTGGAATAATACTATCCCATAGAAGCTATTGGCCACAAATACCGAAGCCACCCTGTATAACAACTTGCCTCGTACTATATAACAACTTGCCTCGTACTATATAACAACCTAGCAAGTACATAACTTTGGCCGAAACGGCGTTCCATACAATACTACCCAACGTCACTCCGTCCGTGAAAAAACTACCCTCTCAAAAATATTTTTGGCGCCAAGCCCGGCTTGAAAGGGGGGAAAATATTTCCCCAAAACTAGTCGGAAAACGGCGGGGTTGGTACAAACTTTCCACACTGAAGACGGCCAGGGTATAAACTAGTGATGCCACGAATATTCGGTTACTATTCGGTATTCGGCCTATTCGGCCATTTTTTTCGTATTCGGTATTCGGCCGAATATTTCGTAATATTCGGCCGAATACCGAATCTCCAATCATGAAGGAAAAAAAAACGGAAAAATTACTAAAAAATTATTTATTTCAATAACAATTTTTACTTTAATATTTATAATCTACCAGTGGTAAGTTGTGATGAATAAAAGAAAGCATATAGTGACACGATCTACTCGCAAATAAACCAAAAACCTAAAAACGCTATAGACGGGTCCTATAGTGTTAAAGAGAGCGCGTCGAAAAATCGTTACTTGCCCCTTTTCATTCCCTCCTTCCCGAGTATATCACCAACGTTGAAAGCTTCCGCGCAGGCGCGCTGTAGCAGAGGCGGTAGAGAGCGGATCTAAACCATGGAAGAACTACGCGAGTTCTTCCATGTCTAAACAGTGTATCCCTCTTTCTGCTTGCGCGCCAATATTGCGCAGAGCAGTAATCACGTTACAGCTAGTGCCGAGAGGAGAGGAGAGTTTTCCCACGTGACCCCTACATTTCGCGTAGCCGTCTGCCTATTCACCTCACCATTCCATACCCTTCTTCTTCCATGATGAGACCTGTCCCATTGCGGTCCGTGCGGGGATGTACGTATTTCGCGGAACGGGTTACAGCTCATAACCGGTTTCGCGCGAGTTGCACATATCTCACGCCCGAATATTCGGTGATTCGGCCGAGAGCATGGCCGAATATTCGGTATTCGGCAAAATCAATATTCGCGGCATCACTAGTATAAACCGTTACATCTCAGTACTTCGAGGGGGATTATGGACTTTTGCTTTTAATTAAACGATAACAAGATCAACTAAAACATATTACAACTAATAAATAAATTAAAGGTGAGGGTGAGTAGAGTACAGGAACTGTCATTCATGATAACCAAAACTAGACTGCGCCTTTTCCCAACTCCAAAAAGAAGCTTACCCTGGATTCCTGGAATAGGCTTGAGCTATTGGGACGCCACTAGTGGTCAATTTAAATATTAGGTCAAAGTTCATTTTCTCACAGACGCTGACAAACATCCACTGTTTTTAAGACCTATCACTACTTTACAAACCTTAAAGGGATAGAATCGATGTTTTGGCTACTAATGAAAAGATTTCATATTTTAAAATCAGATAGAACCTAAAATTACGTTTTCAAAAATATATATATATTGATACTTTTAATAACTTAACTATTTTTAATTAATTTTTAAAAGTATTGTTTTTTGGGACTGCTCCGATCACTACCCCCTCCTGCGTCGTTTGGAAAAAACACGGTTGAAACATCTACCCACCCCTCCATACGCTCCTCTTGTTTGAAGATATGGTAGCTTTACGACTAACAGTAGTTTTCATACTATTTCACTTGTGGATCACAAATAAACTTGGCCTTGACTTTTATTTCGATTTACGTGTTTTGAGAGGCGTGAAAGAAGCTAAATAGTTTCATAGCAATTAAATCGTTTAAGTAAGAGGTTTAGCACATTTAATTTGAAAAATAAATCTTAAAAGCTTGAATTTAGGGCCACTTAGAATAAAAAAATCGATCATGGAAACTAAGCCTTTGCCAAAATGTCGTAGAAAGTGCGTTGTTTTTGACTGTACCAATACAGACTCGGACAAATCTCTGTCATTTCATAGTCTACCAAGTAACGAATTATCCGAACTTGAATTTTCCTCACTTGACTCACGAATTTCGAAAGATTCAACCGAGTCTAAACTATCGGATTCTACTACAGAGTCAGGCCCGTCTGATATTTCGGATTCCGAGCTACGACTCGACGTCGACGATGACATTTTCTATTTGGCTCCTGTAGCAGACGACGGAAAAAAAAACCTACTATCCTCAACTTGAGTTCCCCTACATTCTCCTATTACCAAACAACCAATGAATCAAGAGACATTTACAACGTCATAGTGTGAAAAACAAGTCGGGCAGTATTTCGCGGCTAGTTTGAATTTCAAAATATCTAACGTACTTTTCTTAATTTTAAACGTTTTAATTCGATTTTTTTTGGCACACATAATTTTAGGCACACATAATTTTAGGCACATTTTTTTTACCTAAAACTGCCCTCATCTTGTACTAGTCGGAAAACGTTGATCCTATCCCTTTAAGTGAACAGTCATCTTCTAATTTAAATTTTTTGCAATTATTGGGAAAATTAAGTTTCAGACAGCTTAATTTGTATTTGCTTCTTTTAAGCGCAAGATGGCGCAAAAAAGTGACCTTTAAAGGGGGGAAAATTGCTTGCCGACTTTTGCGCTTTGCTTTGAGACTGGATGTTGATAATAAAACAACTTACTAAAAGACTATCGCTGCAAACATTAATTTTATTTTGAAAGCAAGATGGTGCTAAAGATGGTCTCTAAAGGAAGGAAAACCGCTACTTGGATATGACAGAATTTAAGTAGTGAGGTACCGCACATCATAAGAACGCAGACGATAAAATAAAACTGTCGGTTAATTTTTTCAATCATAATCGCGAAGCCGATGGCTCAAAAGATAAAATTGTTCTGCCGCGTTAATGAATAGCGGCGCCCTCTATAAAGAAACGCTTGACTACTCTGGACCCGTTTCCTTCAGGACCGAGCGACCGCCAATCTCAAACGAAAATCAATATCCCCCCAAAAAAAAATATTTGCAATTTTTTTATTTTTTTTTCTTGCGCCTCATAAGGCTATTTTCGGAAGTTCCATCAATCCAAAGCAAATAGAATTAAAAGAAAGCAATTGAGAACTGGGTAGTTTAATGAAACATTGGCTTGTGTGTTCTCAGTAAAATAAACACACACCAAACAAATCTTGATATATTTCTTTCTCAGCTTACTCTCAAAATCAATCAATTAGATCTTTACTTCAATATTACTTTTTAATCTCATCCCTAAAAAACAATTGATTCGACTTTCGATATTTTGATTTCTTGGAGTTATCAAAGGTTTCGTAATGAAAACCTGGTTGGTAATTGTAATTCGGTTTACAGAAGTACTCTCCTTGATATCCAAATGCGAGTTTTCCCTTAGTATGCCGATAGGGAATGGATCAGCAAAGAGTTCTACGTTGTTACTTTGGATCTCCTTACATCCTCACTGTTTATTTGCCTTTGGTAATAGAGACTGCATTTGATAGTTGATTGTGACTTCGGGGGAGTTTTGGTGTTAGTGTCTTATGTATTTCGATGCTTATCGTCGCTTATATTTAAAGAAGAGTCTGCTGAAGTCATCGCTTTTCTAAGCGTTGGCTCCTCATTATGGGCTTCCCAAAAGAAATAAGCCCTAAGGCAAACTTCCCTCATTCAACCCTTGGCTTCTACCATATTAAGAGCCACTCTATTCTAAAGGATTGAACGCCCGCTAATAACACCACGAGGATCTTAAATAAGGACACTCTTGTATGGCTGTATGTATGCATTTACGTATTAGCTGTACAGCTCAATCTATAGATGCCCTGACTAACTTAATAATAATCAACGCTCAGGGCTGAAAATTCTCAGTTACGTTACTCTTAAGAAGTGGGCATGCACTTGGAAATATTTTTCTAATTCGAGAAGATGTTTTTAAATAACGATGAACTTTTACATTTAAAAACCAATTTTTATTTGCATCTACCTTTTGAAGTCAAATTCAACATGTGCGTTTTTCAGTTTTCAACCGGAATTTCCAGTGTACTTTTTGTCTTTAAGACAAAAACGATATATATAGGGTGCTATGTTAATGAGCGTGTTTATTGGGCCCAACTGAGTGGAAAGTATAAAATAACATGGATTGTACAGCCCCCAAACATTGGCCCCTAAAACAAGAAAATATCCAACAATGTAGAGTACGACTTTAAACCGAGGGACCAGCTTGTTTTTGAACTATCTAAAACCGTTTTGTACCTTTACTCAGCAGAAGGGTATAACCAAATGTTGTACAAACCATGTTCTTAGATACTTTTCAGTCAGTTGGGCCCAATATACACACTCCTTCACTATTGATGGACTGTATATTCCAGTGTCAATTAATATAAGACATTTAATCTGTATTGGACTGCTAGTTAATTCTAGACTATATTGCAATTATTTTTTAAACCTTAATGATCTTTTAGTGCGTAATTACCACCTAGTTAAAGGTAAAATTGAAAGTGACGTAGAATGGAGTTGTTACGTTGCTGGTGTTCTATATTGAAGTGGAAAATTATTTTTTGCGTTTCAACAAAATCGAATTCGTCTCGTGACATATTAAATATTTAACGTCTAAGCAAAGTGGTTGAAGATAATTTCGGTAATGAGCACGGCTACTGTTCCCGACAACAGCGTGAAAAGTAAGTAGAAGGGAACGCTGACGCTGCTCAGGTCCAAATCAGCCGCGCTTTTCATTGGTCTCTTCCAAGTGACATGCCCATATAAATGACGCATCTCAAGATCCAGATAGTCCAACGCTTGCGTTTCGAATAACGGTTCCACGCTGCAATAAAACATTCCTCAAGCCCCTTAATCATTTTACGATAACACTCATACCGACATCAGTTGGACGAGCTCGTGAATGATGGGGTTGTTTTTCATCCAAGTGGCGTTGAACATGAGGTGCAAGTATTCGAAGGCCAGTTCTTGTCGCGAAAAGTAAAGTCCTCCGTGGCTCAGGAAGAATTCTTTATTCTCGTAATCGAAAGTCAAGAATTGTCCCAAGAACCAAATCAGAAAAGTGTCTCTCGTGATCAGAGCTTTTTCTCCAGAAAGAAGAGGAATGTACGCGTCAAGCGCAAAATATTCCTCAGGCCTGGTGTAAATGCTCTTCTTATCCAGCGCGTCAAGCCATTCTTTAACAACTGGATCCCGCGTTGCCTATAAATATACGCAACAATGACTTCCGAAGAGGAGAATAATTTAACACGGAAACGTCTATTTACCAATACTTTCAGATACTCGAGGGTTCCAGATTCTTCGAACATGACAGGTGGAATTCCCGATTTGATCAAGTCCGAGAGGGTATCGATGCAATTGTAGCTTTCCGTCGTGAACTCCGTGCGCAAGAAACAACTCAAGAAAAACAGAATGAAAGTCACTCCGATCAGCCACGACGAAGCGAGCAGACGACGAGTAACGTGGGGCAAAATGGAGGGAATAGCTGTAGGGAATGTAGTTATGTCAGATTAAAGCGCTAGCCATCTTTCGGTGGTATTCTCCGCTAATTGGATTGTGGAAATCTGAAGTAATGGGAAATTTCTTTATCAAATGTAAACAAGCTCTGGATTGCTTACGTTCGGCGCACAAGAGCGAGGCGTTCTCCCAGACATTTTCCAGGGATTCTTGGGCCAGCTTCTTGACAACTTTCTTGGTGGACACCGATTGGTATTTGTTGGTTACGACGGAGTGAATGACGAGCAAAAGTGACAAAAGCATCAAGGTAAACACCATTAAAATCACCACCTAATTAAGGGAATAATGTAGTTCAATGAATTGGGAAGCGACTCGATTGCAAAATTTACTGGAGTGTCCATATTTAAGAAAGATAAGGATGTGGACACGACTCTTTTGGGGGAGGCCGACACGATAATCATCCTAGCCGTTTCGTACACCGGAGACGGACTGAAATACTCCTGTCGACCATCGAAAATCGTCAGTGGCCCGGGAATCATGATAAAATTTGATTTCTTAAACCAGAGTATAGATTAACAGGCAAACTCGTACAGTTCGGAGCAGGACAATTTGGTCTCGCCATTTTGGTCTCGCCGATTTGGTCGCGGGACTAATTGGTCTCACCGATTTGGTCTCGGTACTATTTGGTCTCGGGACTATTTGGTCTCGGGACTATTTGGTATCGTGATTATTTGGTCTCGGGACTATTTGGTATCGTGATTATTTGGTCTCGGGACTATTTGGTATCGTGATTATTTGGTCTCGGGACTATTTGGTATCGTGATTATTTGGTCTCGGGACTATTTGGTCTCGTGATTATTTGGTTACCTAATTAACTGCCTCCTTTTCCAAAGCAATGGTCCCAATAATTCGTTGCCACCTTTTCCAAAGCAATGGTCCCAATAATTCGTTGCCACCTTTTCCAAAATATTCTCCTATTAATTAGCTGCCACCTTTTCCAAAATATTCTCCTATTAATTAGCTGCCACCTTTTCCAAAATATTCTGCTATTAATTAGCTGCCACCTTTTCCAAAACATTCTCCTACTATTTAGCTGCCACCTTTTCCAAAATATTCTCCTAATAGTTAGCTGCCACCTTTTCCAAAATATTCTCCAATTAATTAGCTGCCACATTTTCCTAAATATTCTCCTATTAATTAGCTGCCACCTTTTCCAAAATATTCTGCTATTAATTAGCTGCCACCTTTTCCAAAATATTCTGCTATTAATTAGCTGCCACCTTTTCCAAAACATTCTCCTACTAATTAGCTAAGACCTTTTCCAAAACATTCTCCTACTAATTAGCTGCCACCTTTTCCAAAACATTCTCCTACTAATTAGCTGCCACCTTTTCCAAAACATTCTCCTACTAATTAGCTGCCACCTTTTCCAAAATATTCTCCTAATAGTTAGCTGCCACCTTTTCCAAAATATTCTCCAATTAATTAGCTGCCACCTTTTCCAAAATATTCTCCTAATAGTTAGCTGCCACCTTTCCCAAAATATTCTCCAATTAATTGGCTGCCACCTTTTCCAACACATTCTCCTACTAATAAGCTACCACCTTTTCCAAAACATTCTCCTACTAATTAGCTGCCACCTTTTCCAAAATATTCTCCTAATAGTTAGCTGCCACCTTTTCCAAAATATTCTCCAATTAATTAGCTGCCACCTTTTCCTAAATATTCTCCTATTAATTAGCTGCCACCTTTTCCTAAATATTCTCCTATTAATTAGCTGCCACCTTTTCCAAAACATTCTCCTACTAATTCGCTACCACCTTTTCCAAAACATTCTCCTACTAATTAGCTACCACCTTTTCCAAACATTCTCCTACTAATTAGCTCCCACCTTTTCCAAAATATTCTTCTAATAGTTAGCTGCCACCTTTTCCAAAAAATTCTCCAATTAATTAGCTGCCACCTTTTCCAAAAAATTCTCCAATTAATTAGCTGCCACCTTTTCCAAAAAATTCTCCAATTAATTATCTGACACCTTTTCCAAAATATTTCAATTACTGCTAATAAATTGTTCGTGGTAAAAGGCGGGCTTTTAATACTCATATAAATAATCTTCTTACCCCCAAACAATGTTGGGTTGGGTTAGGTCCCGAGACCCAATTGTCCCGAGACCCATTTGACCCGAGACCCATTTGTCCCGAGACCAAAACGGCGAGACCAAAACGGTGAGACCAAATCGGCGAGACCATAACGGCGAGACCAAATTGTCGCGTACACTGTAAAAAAGTGAGATTCATCTTTGAATGCTTAGACGTGCATAGCCCCAACACTGTGGTGGTACGCTTTAACGTTCAAATTTGAATAGTTTCTTTGCGTTCAAATTTGAACAGATCACTATTGTTCAAAATAAAACGGTCACGCATTCAAATTTGAACGGTACGTAAAAGGTTAGTATATCGTGTAAATTTAAGCACGAAACTGTTCAAATTTAAATTGAAAATTAAACGTTTAATATTGTATGTTTTTGCAATCATTATTGAGCAACATCGGATAGTTTGATCGAGCGTTCATATTCAATTGCTTACGTTCAAAATTGAGCAGTTCACCATTTAACAATACATGGTGGACAAGCGTTTGATGAAGCATCGAAACTTAACAGTAGTAGCGTTCAATTTTGAATAGAGAAGTTCGATTTCAAATTTCATTATTGAATTCCTTATGGTAGGCCAAACTATATTAAATGTAGGCACTGATAAGGAAGAAATCTAATGTGTTTAAAGCTAGTACATCTTCTCAGGGCGGGTGGACTTGAAACACATATATATTAATCGTTGTGTAGAATAATAATTCAATTTTATGAAGAGAGACTCCACTTTTAAGGGACGTGTTCATTATCAAGTTCCCCTCAATTATAAAGGAGTATGTTTTACGTTATCAACCGATTTGAAGGCGTTTTACGTTATCAACCGATTTGAAGGCGTTTTACGTTATCAACCGATTTGAAGGCGTTTTACGTTATCAACCGATTTGAAGGCCTATGTAAATATAAGGGATTGGTGAAATACACCATAATCCGTAACCTTTACTTTGATATTATTATATAATGATGTTTATACAGACAAATAATATATTTAATTCAGGGTAAATAAGCAAGTTACAGTAAATTGTTGAGATGTTATTGGATTATTATTGAAAGTTTTGTTTTGATACCCAAGATCTTGGATGATACTGCACACTTTTCCTGATTGAACGCCTGACATTTCCAAACTGTTCAATAATGAACAATTGCGCTTACTTTTGAATAGGACTGTTCACGAGCCGAGCTGAGCGAGCTTTTTAAAAGCTCGGCTCGGCTTGACTCAAAAAACCGGCGGCTCGGCTCGACTCGAGTCGAGCTGGGTCTTGGCTCGGCTCTAGCTCGGCTCGGCTCGAAAATGATCGAGCCGAGCCAAGCTGGCTCGATTAATATATACATTTTTAAAAAAATTGCTACTACCAACGTCAAACTTGAGAACGAAATGCCATCTCATGTTTAGGAATGTAGAGGTTCAGTAAAACCTGCTCGGTAAAATGTGCTCAGGGTTAGAGACGAGAGATTTTTCCCACGCTATATTTCGTGTAAAAATACATCGGAAAGCTATTGGTGGAGAGAATAAAGACTAAAAGGGAAGCACTATATCAGTGACCAAGCTCGCGAGCCGGCTCGCGAGTCGTAGTGGCTCGATGCCTGTCGGCTCGGCTCGGCTCGACCATAAAAAAGCTCGCTCGACGCTCGTTAATTAATAGAGCCGCAAAAGTGGCGGCTCGGCTCGGCTCGGCTCGAACTCGGCTCGTTCGTCACGAACCCGAGCTGGCTCGAGCTCGTGAACAATCCCACTTTTGAATACCCATTGAACGCTGTTTTTCTTATAGTGTTGTTTTCTAGCCAAAACACTCGTTTAAACCCCAAAAACACTCTCGTGTGAACGCCCATAACGCTCTCGTTTGAACGCCTATATCACACTCGTTTGAACGCCCATAACGCTCTCGTTTGAACGCCTATATCACACTCGTTTGAACGCCCATAACGCTCTCGTTTGAACGCCTATATCACACTCGTTTGAACGCCCATAACGCTCTCATTTGAGTGTCAAAAACAATCTCGTTGGAACGCCATTAACATCCTCGTCTGAATGCGCAAAAATTTGTTATTTGAACGTCTAAAACGCTCTTCTTTTAATACTTATATAACCTATAGAACGCCATAACTACCATAACTGAACGCTTCATTAGCGCAAGGTGGTTATTCAAAATTGAATGGGATAAAGATTAATTTTTGAATGGTAATACATAAGTTATTCAAAAATGAATGCTATAGTTAAGTTCTAATCAATATGACGGTAGTTTGTTCAAAAACGAATGCTAATGGATAGTTTTGAACGCGTAAAACACTCCTCGTTCAAAATTGAATATCTCTGGTTAAATCTGAATGCATCAATAGAGGCTTGTTCAAAATTGAACGGTCGCTACCATTTTTGAATGCCAAAAGCACGCTCATTTTTTACAGTGTACCGCGTACAGTTTAATTAAATTCGTTCCTATTTATCTTTCAGTTTAACTTACGTTGAAAGCTTTAGGCTCATTGTATAGGTTGGTAACTTCATTAAAGCTAATTTTATGGTCTTCGTAACATAGTCTAAATCATCGACAAAATTATGTTACTATGAGATATAAACGTAAGTTTAAAATTGGCCATAAATTAGCTAAAACTACTTTCAGAGAGATAGTTAACATTTCAAAGAATATAAGAAACCCTTTGTTGCTTGTGAGATTAAGGGTTTCTTGTTTACGATTCGAAATGATTTGAATACCGATTTGATTTCTCAAATTTTTTAACGTATAAACAAATACTTCTCGATTATTGGTTTAAAATTCAAAATTAATCGAGTTGAACAAAGCAAAGAATTTGTCGATTAGCGAGGACTTAGACGCTAGCAACGCAATTCTTTCTCGCTCTAGTCTCGACACAATTTAAATTTCCATGAAATTCCATGTAATATGAAAAATACCGCATGTTGAAGGATCGTTTTAGATATTCCGCTATAAATATGTAAGATGACTTCGGACGCTCCATTTCCCACGATTCCTGACAAGAAATATTTAAACATTTTTTTCCACGAAGAAAAATCATTCTCCAAGACACGCCACCGGATTTCCATAAACTCACAGTAATTGTCGTCACGTTTAGTGGAGTTTCCTCGGCGTACCTAAAAAAATTATTTTCCAATCGACGACCACATTACGATTTTTAATAGGCAAAGAGTTACTTGTATTTAAAATATCGAGTATTTCCAAGAAATTTAAATGGATTCATTGCCATTTTGGGTTCCACTTAAATCCAAGCGTGTGCCATGCGAAACCTCTGAAGGCTGCAAAGTGTACCTGATTGATATGCGATTGTTTATACTATCATACAGCGACAAAAAGAGTGTGTTAAGTCGTAGTAAAATATATTGGAGGAGCTTAGACTCTCTAAACTCAAACAGAAATGTAATAAATGTTATTTTTGCTTTGACTTATAATTAACTTATACCCTGTAAAGTGATTGTTTTTAGTAGCAGCATAAGTTTATGAGGTATGTTCCATAAGTATGACACTACCAATACTTCGTAATTCTAGAGACTTACTGAGAGCTAGTTCGACAACGACAAGCGACAATTGCAGACTACACTCTGTGTTGCAGTCCATCTTTCTATTTAGTCTGTCCTATCCTTTGACAGCGCCGCACCATGCGTCGCTTTACGAGAATCTATGACGTTTCACCAACGCCGCTTCATGACAAGCTCTCTCAGTAACCAGTGACAAGCTTATGGAACATATCTTATGAACTCACGGAAAGAGACTATAATTGTTGGTTTTAGTAGAAATAGGATGGGAACTTATTCTTCTTCTGGTTTAAGTTAGCGTCTAAAATGAACTTTCGCGTAAACATTTAAGTGCGCGGTTTTAATCCAGTATACTGCTGTCGAGGTCAATTTTAATTTGACACAAGCCAATTAAGTGTTCACAAATTAGCTAGAAACTTAAGGGTAAGGTGAAGACAAAATTAACAAACCTAGAATCGATAATATTTTAAGAGAGCTCAGAGAATAAGTACAGTTATGGCATCAAATCATTCTCGACTTGTACCATAGGAGAGTTTTGGTATAACGCGTTATTATACCACTCACTCGCACTTACTAAACTGTTGCTGGGGTTCAAAACGAATCGCGGAAAAATTAGACGAAATCTGGAAGCTTGACTCAACAATGAAATTTATTAATTACTGTTATAGTTATTAAACGACATCTTAGACCCGGAAAATTTGTTTAATAGTTCTAAAAGTTTTATCGAATCGAGATTGGCTAGAGTTGGACATAGAAGAGAATCCGATAGGTACGGAAATATTTACCCTTTCAAGACTGAATTCTATTACAAGCAGGCTCATATTACACGTCATTTAATGATATTACGGCTGGATGATTTTTGAACAAAGTTAGTTAATTATCCTCCTAATGGAGTTAGTTTATGAACATTAAAGCTCGGTTTTAACTTAATGCTTTCAAGCCTCCTTTAAAATTGAACGTTTGAACTTTGGCAAGAAAATTCGATATCAGAAACCAAAACTAACTTGACTCGTGTAAAACTAAAGTCTATTTTTAATTTTAAATTTAGCTCGAAATGTCAAATGACTCGTTTTTAAAATCCAAGGTGACATTTTACATCAAAAATAAACTGTTTTTGACCATTTGTAATAAATTTCAATAATATCCGCGCTATTTCACGTTACAACCGGTTATTTGTATTTTGCCGTGCAAGTCAAAGCCTTCACGAAAACGACGGTCAAACTAATCAATCAACAAATTTTTGAAACGAAAGTAAGATAATTTAGTTTGGATGTTAGCGAAGCAGAAAATTGTTTTGTATTTAAAATATAACCTTTCAACTTTTAAAGGGATGTACAATCCGTTATGTATGGGCGGGGCCTATATCAAACTTATCTTCCATCAAATATAGCTCTACTGAGCATGCGTGAAGTTCGTAGCATTATCAGTGCATTGGGAATGGGCATCTACCGTAGAAACAGACGTTCAAGCAGACGACAGCCTAATCACTACTCCAGGAAATAGTAACACTACTACTAAAAAATATAGTTCTTGAGTCTTATAGACACGCCCATACAAAACGGATTGTACATCCCTTTAAAAGAAAACTCAATATCCCTAACTTACTTTGCTAGTGTGAAATGAAGTGTATTATTAATTCAAGAATTAGCTCGGAATTAAATCAAGTATCATTTTGTATTTGAATAGGTAATACTAATTGATCGTTTCCACGAATTTCAAATTCTAAAAGAGGCATTTTCAAGTTTTAACCAGTAAACTACAACTGTACTTTACGCCTAAACCCTTTCAATTTATGTAAGGACAATAGTTTCACAATCGAGTGTAAATTGCTAATTTAAACTTTAATGACAACATACGCCATAAGTACATATTAGGTAAAAATGTTTGTAGGAAGTCATCCTCTCGACTAGGACAGGTATTATTTAGATTTCCCAACTTGTATATTTAGTATCCTGGACAGGGTTGGCAACTACCTACCCAGTCCGGTTTAAACCACCTGGTTTAATCCGAATTTTTCCACTTAAAAAAATCCACCTAAAAATCCGGCTTAATTATGAATGAGGGAAAAACAATTTTGTGCCATAAAAATAATTAAAATACAACCAGAAACAAGGCAAAAATATATGAAGAGATATCTAAACATTATTTATCATAAATGATAAAACTAATAGTTATGTTAGTAGTTACTGTCCAGTTATAGCTTACAATATTATACCAGTATCACTCGAACTTAAGCGACTGTTAGTGTTAGGCTCGTGCACTCAGGAAAGAAATAGATTTCATGAAAACATTTTAGCAGTTAAACTAGAAGACGATTTTATACTGGAACCAGGGCTAGGGGACAGTCTGAGAAATAGCACACTTCCACTGGTCGAAAACCAGTTTATTAATTGCTTTTACTAGTTTTTGAATTCGAGAAGTGGGGTTACTGCTCCTCGGGACCAGTTTATTAATTGCAAATCTATGGGAGAACAAAGGGTGGGACCAGTCCGGAGATTAGTTTATTATTTCCATGCCATCTTTTACAATGTCATTCCAAAATGTAATGACGGAAAACATTGGGTTACTTTGCTGTTAGTAGAATGTAAGTATATAATTAATTTATTATCTCAGAAATATTTTGCTTCTGGACTAACTAGTTCAAAAAACTTTACCTTGGTAACCAACAATAATGTGCACACGATTGCCACAGTGCAATTAAGGTATTTTAAGAATTTTAACAAAGTCAAGGTAGTATATTAATTTTGTGGGTAAAATTTGTTGGGATTAACCTTTCAAGCTTTGCGGGTTTACTATAAATACATTCAAAAGTGAAGAGTTGATCGGTTTGTAAGAAATACGCTCTTAACATTGACAACTAGCTTTTTGCCAAAAATATCAAAAGAAACAGAGAATGCGTAGAAAAGTTGACGAGGAATTATTTTCGGATTTTTTTTGTGGCAACCCTGACCAGGGTAACCATATACATATATTTCCGTACGTTTCCATGACGGTGGTTTGATGCTCGTGGATGAGTTGCGTCCGGTGATAGGCTAAGATTAATATGATCAAAAGCGGATTATGCTTCACACATAAAGTACGTAAGTCCCACTTTTCCCTACCTTTGGCCATGGATTTCATGATATTCCCGAAGTAAAAACTAAGCAGACGAACAAAAAAGCTTTTAACCAATCATGAGCCCCCTAACCATAGATAACCTCTTCAATGACAGACCAATAGGCGACGGCTATTACTGTTTTCTTGCATGAGACCTCTACTCGACCTTGGGAGGCCCGGAAGGCGAATTTGCGGTATCGTTCCGTAGTCGTTATAAAATATTCAACGTTTTAAAGCTCAAGTTTCGAAATTTTTTGAGACATTTACTTAGTCTTCAGTCTTCAACTAAATATTATAAGATTTTCTTTAAATTTCAACAGAGAAATAGCTCTGCGAATAAAATTAAACACGAAAACTACAAATAAGCCTTGGCTAGATATCAGCGGCTGAGGCCGAGCGGCGCATCTCGAGCTGCCGGCGGCCGGGCTTGCCGTAACGGTAAAGGCCTGTCTTGACTGACACATTTTGCAAGTTCGCATCTTCGCTTTGCTTGTTTGCAAGATAGCACTACTGTCCACATTGGGTTTTCGCTACTTTGCGTCCTCACCTCGCGAAAATACAAATTTCTTGCGACTAGGTCAAGAATTTCGCGCCTTCGCGAGAAAAGCACCAATCACAGACGAGAGGAAGGGAGGGCGATTAGTTTCGTTTTTCTCTTTGGACAACGTCGATGGAGAATGGCAGATGGGGCAATGATTGCTCAAACTTTATTGGCTCTCAGAATTGGTAAAGCAAAATTTTTGCGTGTATCAGAACAGAAGTGCAAATGTTTTTCGTGATCTTTTGCAAAGATGCGAATAGACGAAGGCGTGACTACGCGAACGCGAGTTCAATGTGGACAAAGCTTAACGGCGAGAACAGAAAAATACCTCGTTAAAAAACAGATGCACGGCGTCTTAAATAGTCCAAGCAAAAGCTCCCCAGATTGATAACATTTTAACGCCTTACTCCCAAATAAACTTTGGTATTGTGAACAGTTTTATCTAAATAATATTTTAGATACCCTACTCAGTCTTTATAGTAGTTCTCGATTTTAGGTACGTGGTAAATCGGTTCTTTAGGCGGAAGGATCGGATGGATCCGAAGGAGCCGCGTTACTGAACTATTTCCCTCCGCGTAAGGGGAGGTTCTTTCCTAGGAGCTTAGAGAATATCGTGTAGCTCCCCCAGGCACATGTTACGTACTTCATGTGTAAAGCCTAATCGGCTTCTGATATGATGGTCTAAATCGGGGCGGACTAAGGCCGAGGGAGATTATGATATTTCCCGTCTGGAGCTTAGCTTAAAAATCGATGACGCGTTAAGTCGCTTCAGCTACTAGCTGGGAAAGCGCGGCTCTGACTACGCAACGAGATTTCAAGAGAAATGAAACCAATTATCCCCTGATATTAGAACAGCTGGTTAAAAATGTTGTATATAGGCTGTGTGTTTTTACACAAGTTGTTTTTACAATCAAAGTATGGCTAACAAAAGATAAAATGCGTTTATACTATTAGGTTGGGTTCAGGTTCGGTTAGATTAAGCCGGGTTGAGGATTAGTTAGGCTTTGGTTATACTGGAATTAAAGATGTATTTTAACTTCAAAATTAAACTTTTGGAAAAAGTCAACCATATCAGTTTCAAAACCTTGTCTTGAGCAGGAAACCAGAAGAAGCAAGAGCTATTTGTAATAATTCCTCCATGTTTGTTTCGCCAAGCTGAGAACTACGCGTTCTACGTCATGCGATCCAAAAAAAGACTATTTTCTTGGTGACCGCGCTGGTTCAGCGCTGAGCAGCGTGTCGTCAAACCCCAAAAACAAAATCCCGTTCACTAGGACACGGCTAACAGCGTTGAGCTCTGCTGAACGCAGCTAATGCCAAAAAGTTATTTAAGTACGCGCGTTAATCACTGCACTACTTCTCTCACAGTGTTATCAATGCCTTTTAACAACTAATACAAACAGAGTGTTATTAGCTTGTGTGTGTATAATAATCTCCATAAGTGTGAGCAGAAAGTGTAATAAATAACTCCTGTATGGAAACTCGGGAAGGCAGTGATGAGAAGAGTATGGGTTACTAGCACGATATCTCTCGATGTTGTTGGGTGTTCTAGTGAGAAGGCGGTAGAAGTCTACTACGCCTACACGTACCTATTAGTCAGATCGATAAAGACATCCCTAAAGCATGTGTCAACTCTATCGATGGAAGGTTTTGGGTTTTCGGCTGACTGGTTGGTTGGCCATATCTTCAACAAGTTTTATATAGGTCAACAACAAAAGTAAACCTTCATTTCACAGAGCTAGGTGGACTATTTCTTTTTCACTGCAATTCCACTTATCATTTCGTCTAATTCGGTGACGCGACATGTATTTCCACCATTAGGCAACAAAGACCTAAGATGCCATATTTCACTCAAACCTTTTTATCCAAAACTGAAATATCCGCAATTATACGGCAAGGCCCGGGTGTATTAAGGAACTGGACACTAAATAGTCTTAAAACTACCAACTTGCATGATGATTCTATTTTCTTTTCTCTTTAAACTAAACTTTTTACAACTTTGAAATCAAATAAAATGATGCATAAAAAATGCAACGCGTCGAAAAAAACTACGTTCCTAGAGGCAGAATACCTCAGAGTTTGCGTAATGTTAAGAAAAATTCAATCTGCCATTATGGAATCGTATTAATAGAGACAGCTGCAAAATAATGCACTTTTAAAAGAGACTCATTTTAACTCTAGTAAAATTACTCCGCTGAATACGGTGTTAATGTCGCGTAGTTCGATCTGAAAGGAATATCATATTTCAAGTTTGATGGAGTTTTGATTTAAAAAGTTTTGTTAAGAAAAGTATTCCTGGGACATGGGACACCTGATACTAAAGCCTTCAGAGTCTACGGTTGGGAACTTGGGTACACGTTGTGGCTCATTACCTCGATAAATCGAAAACAGTCTACCCTATTTATTTTCGAAACGAGCCCTGGTTTAAGACTCAACATGAAGAATATTTCGACTCAGATCTTTCAAAAGACAAATTGTCTAATCGGGACATGTGCTCAGACATTTTCAAATACTTCCGTAAAAATAGCTCAAAATTTGATCCTTCTTAATTGAATGTAATCAATTTAGACATTAATTATATTAAAATCACATTTTGATTAAATTTAGATAATAATAATGAAATGAAATGAAATGAAAATTTGGTTTATTGTGTATAATAAAAGCTACTACAGCTCACGAGATAATACACACTTATTCACAGAAAATATCAACCGGTATTCATAGTACATACATAATAACAAATATATCTTAAAAAGAACCGTTAAATACACTATATACAATTCAGAGGGTATTGTCATAATTACACTATATACAATTCAGAGGGTATTGTCATACTGATATCATATACAAATCAGAGAGTATTGTCATAATTATTGACCATTAACACTGTTTGCCAATTATAAACAAGAATAAGCCAAAACTGAGGAAGAATGTTAGTTGGGTTACTTTTTTACTTTATATCTTTCAATTTTGCAGAGAAAATGTCAAATTTGTCCTGGAGGTCATTGCAGGTTTTCTGCATACGTAGTATAGGGTTTAATTTTGTTCTTGAAGGGTAAAACGTGGTAGTCCGTCTTAGGGTAGTGGGCACAAAAAAGGCAAGTTGGGATAGTAAGGTTGGTGATGCGAAAACACCATTAAGTAACCTATGGACAAATTTCACATCTTCAAGGTTCCAGATGTACCCCAAAGAATTTAAACCTAAATGTTCTAATAGGGAAGCATAAACATATTCTTGGTCTGTTAGGAAATACGTATGGCAGAATTCAATAAACTTTCTTTGCACACCCTCCATTTTATCACGAAGATAGTGACTACAACCGCTCCACGTTAAGCATCCGTATAAAACTCGAGATCGAACTAAACTAAGATATAATAATCTGAAATGTTTTAGTGAGTGAAGTGAACGAGATAGTTTTAAAATAACCGCTAAAGTACGACGAGTACGACTGACTGTGAAATGGATATGTTCTCTGAAAAGAAGTGTCCTATCAAATATAACTCCTAGGTCCTTTACAACTGCTGTCTGTGGGATGTTTAAATTGTTAATTTTATACTTAGAGAGTACTTCGCGGCAAACCCTTCTCGTATAGCTTACATACACCGATTTTGTGGGGTTGATAGGTATGTTGTTGGTATCACACCATACAGAGATAATGTCTAACTCGCCCTGTAACCGCAAGCTGTCAGCAAGGGAATCTATAGATCTACATATTTTAATGTCATCCGCAAACTGAAACAACCTAGCCTGCGTAATAGCGAACTGCAAGTCATACGCGTAGATGTTAAATAGGAGCGGTCCTAGTGATGAACCCTGCGGTACTCCACAAGTTACCGTAAAATGAGAAGTAGTAACTTAATAATAATAATAATAAAGCTTTATTTGGATAATCCCATTCAGGCTAAAGTCTGGTTTACAAGGGAGTCCAGCGTTAAATTAAAATTTTTTGATTTCAAAATTACAATTTTGATTTTAAAATTACAATTTTGATTTTAAAATTACAGTTTTGATTTTAAAATTACAGTTTTGATTTTAAAATTACAGTTTTGACTTTAAAATTACAATTTTGTTACCAGTTTACTACCTTTACAGTCAACAAAATCTTCATAAGCTAAGTTTTAGATTTCAAGTAGTTTATGAGTTCTCGTTTAAATATATAAATTGATTCTGATTTCTTAATTGGTTCCGGCAAAGTGTTCCATTGTTTTACCCCTCTGGTTTTTATACTTTTTTGACTATACTTATTCTTAGAGTCCTCGACATATAGATTTTGAACACTACCTCTTGTAAGATATTTCTTTGGGCCATTAAGGGAATTGTTGAAAATACTGCGGATATACTCAGGGGTTTCATTTTTTATAATTTTATACATTAGAGTAAGAAGGTGAAGTTGATGTCTACTGACTAAATTCAACCACCCTAAATCAGTTCTAGCTTCTGAAGCCGAGCACCATTTATCTCTACGCAAAATGCGTTTCGCACAACCATTTTGTAGTATTTGCAATTGATTTAAGGTAGACTTATTTGAGGTAGTATAGAGGATATCACAATAATCAAACAAAGGTTGGATCAATGCATTATAAAGAATACATAAAGAGTTTTTATCCAGGGCACAGAAGAATGGATATAATAAGTAAATACGTTTTCTTATTTTTTTACAAGTATAGTCAATATGATTGGTCCATTTGAGGTTCTCATCTATATATATACCTAAATATTTCACTATCGAGACTCTTTGGACGCCGGTATTACCCAGTGTTTTCACGTCCCTGACCTCTAACTTCATTTTCTGAGATGGAGAGAATATCATAAAGACCGTTTTTTGGACGTTCATTCTTAGGCCCTTTTGTAGGAGTGCTAGTCGTAATGAATCTACGTCAGTTTCGAGTTCGGAGATCAAAGACCCCGAGTCACTGTTAGAACTTATTATGGCCATATCGTCCGCATATTCTAAAAGATGGGACTCTTTAACAGCCGTGTGGTTATCTTTAGTATATAGGTTAAATAATAACGGGCCCAGTATGCTACCTTGTGGAACACCAGATCTTAGATATTCAAATTCCGAATAACTACCATTAAGGCAAACCTGTTGTCTACGATTTCCGAGATAAGATTTAAACCAGAGTAATGAGTAAAAGTTAAGATTACAATTTTTCAATATGTTCAAGAGGACCTGATGGTTTACACAGTCAAACGCCTTAGATAAGTCTATAAAAACAATGCCCACAAACTTGTTATTCTCTAGTCCATTAATTATTCTTTCGTGTAAATTAACTGTACCGGTAAGAGTCGAATGTCCTGGTACAAAGCCTGATTGTAGGCTATGAAATAGACCATTTCCTAATGCAAAGTTCATCATATTTGTTTTTATGGTATTATTAAAATTTAAACAAATTGTTCTAAAATTTTAATTAAATTTGAATAAGATTTTTCTAAAACTTTAATTAAACTAAAAGAAACTTTCAAATGGTTTTTTTAAATTTGAAAGAAATTTTTCTCATAGTTGCATTAAATTTGGACAAGATCAAGTACATAAGCTAAAATTGAATCGGATCGAACTTTGAGTAAAATTGAATAAATTCCGATCACATCAAGTTTAAAATAAATTTTTCGTCGTTTCATTTCTTGTTATCGAATTCAAGTATATTAATATTCGTTTACTTATCAAATTAAGACTTTTGTATGATCATAAAGAAGCCAATAATATTAGCGAAATGTAAGCAGCCGGCAAGTATGATTGTCCTGATTTCGATAGTTACTTAGGATTACTATGAAAGGGTTCAGTAACATTGCGTCTTCCATTGTGTAGTGCTGCCGAGAAACATTGAGAAGAACCACCGTGGTCTTCTGGCATTTTTTTTTTCGCCCAATCGCGGAAATTGCTTTCCGAATAATTTTAGAAATATGCCACGAGTGCCGGAAATAAGATACTCCCGTGTTCCGCAAAAATCCCTCTCCCTACCTTACCCGCTTCCATCGTCTGGTCGGGAATAGAAATACGGGCATGGGGAAGTTTTGGAGCGACTGGAACGAAATGTAGACTTGGTAATGGCACCACAAGTCAGGGATAATCAAGAGAACCTGAAAACCGGGGAATTTAAAATACGCCAAAAAGGTCATGGGAAATTGAGGGACTTTTACCTCTCCGAGTGACGATGACGTCACAAAGAGGTAGAACACTGGCCGTATCTGTGTGCGTGTGTCTGTCACCGCATTGGCAGTTGGCAAATCGGAGTAAACGTATTCACAATATTCGGACCGCGTTCGCAGAAAGCAATTTTTGGCTTCCACTCCCATCGACAGGATTAAGAAGAACGCGGCGATCAGCTAGGATTACAAAAACACGTCTAACCAGTCAAATGTCCGTGCAATTTTTGGTTTACTTATCATTTTTTCGCCTTATATCCTCTAAATTTCCAAACATTGTTAAAGAGGCAGACGCTCGAATTAAAAAATCAAAAAGCTATGTTTAAAATTATTTTTGGAATAAAGTATCTCAAAACAATTTAACTGGAACTAAGGTAAATTAATGACGACTAAAATAATATTTATTATATTTACTTAATTATTTAACAAAACCTCTGAATTGGGTCTCGACTAGGAGAGGTTTATTTTGGTTTCCAAACTTGTTATGTTTACTCCGTCGTCTGCTTTATATACACATGAAAGCGTGATGCACGCGACGCCATGGATATTGCAATCGTAAAGGGCACTGGTGTAAGTGACAGCTTTGATAGTTCAAAAATCTTGGCAGGAGGATCGTTTTGACGTTCAGTAAATGGCTAGGGTTCTAGAAGGAGTTGCGAAATGTATCTTATTATAGTTTGTAGAAGTGTAGAATCATTTTTAAACTCGTTTGAATGTCTGATTGGTCTACACTCTACTGATATGCTCTTCACTTTTGTCTCTGCATGTGGCATGTGCTAATTTTGAAACACTTTCTCAATAAACTTGTTTAAAGTAACAAGTTGGGAAACCAAACTAAACCTCTCCGAGCCGAGACGAATTTACTTTCCAAACACAGGTCCGCAAGCCAATGAGACAAACCGGAAATACATAGTTCTAATCGGCGAGATATTGCCATGATCATTTAGTTTAAAGCGTTTTAATAATTTCCTGCGTATCCACAATAATTCTAATGAGGACCTAATATCTATCACTTAAATGTGTATTTAACTTTCGGCTCAATCTGAACCGTTAAGACCTCCTATAAGAGGACATGAAACAAGGTCAATTATGGTTAAGATCTAGGTTATCTTATCTCATAGACCCAGTCGTTTCAACACGTATGGAGAGTTGAAGTATTAACATCCTTATTATTTAATGAAGCTAAAAGTTACGTTTACACTATATATAAATGTAGTAAAGATGAATTAAAAAGTAAACACCAAATTTTAAATGTTAATATCAAAAGATGTTCTTGGAATATTGAGATGAAACAGAGCTTTATAGCTAACAACTAATAAAAGAATCGAAATGCCGAAAAATATTTAAGTATTTCCATTTAATATTCTGCAAAAAGAAAATGTTATCGTTTTGTAAGAGATCTTTTCACCATACTCGCTTTATATTAACTTTGATATGCGTGTAGTGTTTCGATTCAGATGCAATCTTCATTACTCGTTCTATATTAACTCTCACTTGTGTCAGTACATAGAAATAAGTTTATCTTAAATAATTAATTAAATATAAATGATATTAATTATTTTAATCGCCAGTAAATAACTTTAAAAATAGTTAAATCGTTTAAAATAAAGTTGTTCTTATTTTCTTTCGAAACTTTGCTAATATTGACGTTTAAAGTGAAGGGTACCCCTCTTGCCCGCTTTCTTCAAATTTTGGGGTATATACACGATTCGTTTCCATTATAATAATAGATAAAAAAACGCATTCGCGTGAACCGATGGTGGAAGCCCTGCCATTGGGAGGCTAGACGTTTCTCGTAACCCTAGCCGATCGCCGCGTATATCTTGAAACCAAACGATGACGAAGGAAAAGAAGCCAGAATGGACTGACTGGCGTCCATGTGGAATGGACAAAGACCTGAAGATGGTGGTGCATAGAAGCTGGTGTCAATGTGGAATTGACGAAGAACAGAAGATGGTGGTGCATAGAAGCTAGTGTCAAGGTGGAATAGACGAAGAACAGAAGATGGTGGTGCATAGAAGCTGGTGTCAAGGTGGAATGGACAAAGACCTGAAGATGGTGGTGCATAGAAGCTGGTGTCAATGTGGAATTGACGAAGAACAGAAGATGGTGGTGCATAGAAGCTGGTGTCAAGGTGGAATGGACAAAGACCTGAAGATGGTGGTGCATAGAAGCTGGTGTCAATGTGGAATAGACGAAGAACAGAAGATGGTGGTGCATAGAAGCTGGTGTCAAGGTGAAATTGACGAAGAACAGAAGATGTTTGTGCTTGGAAGCTAGCAAATACAGACTAGTGTCCATGTGGAGTGGACGAAAACCAAAGCTGGTGGTGTTGGAACTCAAGTAGAATAGCCAGAGGAGACAAACCCAAATTTCCGTGAACTGTCAATGCAGTCCGGAAATTGGGAACACGTTTGCTCCGATACGCAAACTGCGAACGCGGTCACGTGGGGTCTGACAGACAGACACACAGACAGATACGGCCGGTGTAATACCTCTCCGTGACATACGTCACTCGGAGAGGTAAAAATGTGCGAAAGAAACGACACCATTTACATCCGATGGAGGATCCGATTCATCCTTGCTAATGCTAGTGGCGAATAAACAGTGACATTTGAGAGTTCAAGCTGACACTACATTTAGCAGTCCTTATGCGTACGTGTATTTAGCTCTGCAGTGAACGGGTCTCTTTATTTTAAATGCGCTGCTTAAATTGGCTACACCTAAGATCATAGCTTACAGTTTCTACTATTTAAGCGATGATGAAAAAAAATTTTTGTTAAATTATTGTAGAGGTCAATCTCACGGTGGACTTTGAAACGTGGTGTTTTTTCTTCTATAACAAAAGGGTCAATCGACCTCTTACTGACTTCGTAGTAAAATTAATTTCAAATGTGACGTCACGCATCGAAGGACCCCTCCCTCCCCCCTCTTCACGGACCGTCACAAACTTACAAACACCCTCCCCCCATAAGAGTGTGACGTAGTTTATGGACGGTCCCTTACCAAAAACAAAAATACTCGTAAAATATTCCTCCTGGACGTCATCTTCCCCCGTTTTCAAAACACCCGTGGAACTTCAATTAAAACCACCGTTTTCCATAATGATTAAAAATATGAAATAAGGATTAATTCGAAATATTAGATGAAAAATATGGCAAAATTTCACTTTTCGTTAGATCAATGAACTCAAATAGCGGAGAGTGTACTGTTGTGCTCCATATATGAGAAAAGAGAGCCGTTGCAGGATTATTTTAATGATAACAACACTCTAAAACCGGAATATGTGGAAAGCAATTTATTTGAATATTTGGCACCATTTCGATGAAACGTGCCTTGGAATAAACGTTAGGATGATTTACTAGTGGAGATGAATTTTAAAAAACTTGAAAACTATATTTTCCAGCGTATCATAGGTGAAAATAAACAGTTTAATTGAACTGCTGCTCCCCTGTGTGGGTTCTCCATGGTATGCGGTTTTATTTCCGCTAGCCACGAGAAAGAGATATGAAAATAGGCCAATACGTGATCCCTATTTCCCACGTCTGTCGAAGCTTAATAGAGTTAAACTTTAAAGAGTATAAAACCGTCCATCAACCTATAACAAATATCACTTTAATCCAAGTTTTGACTAACAAACGCCACTCTATCCTTTTAATACGGGATATTTTATAGTTATTATAGCCGATCAGTAATATAATTTCTCTGCAAGATGTATTCCAACAAAATGTTTCGCCTCTTTGCTGCATTCTCTATTGCCATTCTCGTGCTAGCGGAGTTGGCGAATTCACTTGCTAGTAAGAAAGCTCTAAAACAATCTTGGTTTTAAAATGCTTATAACACCTAAATGAAAGTAGAAGTAGTTTGAAAAATGGAAACAACTTCAAACAAGGTTTAGAAAAATGGCAACGAGGTTAAGAAAATGGCCACAAACCGACTTAGACTTTTACTTGCTCAAATAATTGATACTATACAATAAGAAAAAAATATAGTTATATATGCGGTTTAATAGTAATTGGAAAGTATTTTTATTGAAATTTTTAATTTACTTATCTTTAACACGCACCTTTTAAATCAAAATGATTAGTCGGACGTAAGTGAAATTGATCTTTATCATTAAGTGCCTAAAAACGCGGAGGAAAATTTAATTTTATTTATCTTTTACACGCAATTTTTAATTCACAACGATAAGGTTTAGGTAAGTGAAATTCATCTTTTTCATTTATCGCGTGAAACGCGGAAAAAACTTCAATTTTAATTATCTTCAACACGCACCTTTTAATTCACAATGATTAGCTCAATTAAGTAAGTGAAATTCATCTTTTTCACTAAGTGCGTAAAAAAGCGGAGAAAACTTTAATTTTAATTATCTTTTACACGGAATTTTTCATGCACAATGATAAGCTGCCTTGTGTAAGTGAAATTCATCTTTTTCATTAAGTGCATAAAAAGGGGATAATATACCAGAGAGTAAGGACGGCCTTATAACCCAGGTTTTACCCCCCTTCTTTCCCCCCTTCAGGGGGGGGGTAAAACCCGGGTTATAAAGCCATCCCTGGGGTGGGGGGATGGGGGGGGGGAATCGATGACGTCACGTGATGGTGTTGGAGGGGGGGGGAAGATGGGGGAGGGAAATTGATGACGTCACGTGATGGTGTTGGCGGGAAATTTGAATTGTTGAGCCACCTGGTGGTGGTTTTCTTGATGACGTCACGGCTAATTTTTGATGACGTCACGTGGCTGATACCTGTAGGGATAGGCTTATGCTATGGTAGATCCTGAAAAACATAGGCTTATGCTAGGTTATTCTAGGCTTATTATTATTAAGAATCGAATTTTAGTCAAAAACTTTTAATGAACACAATCAATTCCAATTAATTCGCGAATGTACGCGTCGTTATTTAAGCAAATGTAGAATAAATTATATAATTGTAGTTTACGCGTCAAGTTTTTGTCACGAACCAAGTTACAAAAATCTTCGAAAATGCTCGAAGGAACTATACACGCCGCTAGGAAATTTTTTACACGGTCGTAATCATTGTGAGACATAGTACCGCGACTTACATAATATTTTTGATATATATCATTCATGCGTTTTACAATAGCTTCGTACATGCATTTAATAACTTCGGCTTGATCGTTTAAAAGCTTGAAGTGAAATCTCATAAAACTAAATTTCTCGTTCAGTTTCCCTGCCTCGGCCTTTGTTAGAGTGAATACGCTGCCATCGTCGAATACTATACTCCCCTCCATAACGGTTATTTTTATTTTCAAGTTCAAGTAACGATAATTACCCAGGTCGCCAGTCTCCAAAGCTGAATAGATCTCCGTCCACTCCTCCATAAATTCCTTCAAAACGTCTTCCGAGATTGTAACAATAGTCCCGTCCTTCTTTGTCAGAAGTAAGCTTGGCTCGAATCCATTTACACCGAAAACGGCATAGCAATCAGCCCCAAGTCTAACACGGGCGTTCACGCGGTAATCTATGATCTTGGTGGGCATTCTTACGGCAGGTCCTTACGGTTTAAAAGCTGACGACTGAATGATTTTTATTGCGTGATTTTCTTGAGTGCGTACTTGATAATTAGCCTGAGGGTATATTGACTGGTGCTTTTCTTTTTTTATTGCCCTTTATGGGCTACATACCACCCCCTAAAGTCGCGATGGTTTAGTACCTTAAAGGGGGGCGAGGGTAAACCTTTTGTATATCAATGGAATCTGAGTGATTTATGACTCACACAAACATGTTAAGACATTCCATCGGCTTTTTATTTATACGTAATATTTATACGTAACCATGGTCAGACGGGTCTATGGCCATAAAAAGGGGCAGAACTTGAACAAAAGAATTTATCCCCATCCGTTTTTATTTTTACTATAAAGACGTGTTTTAATGGGTTTAGGGGTATGGTCGAATCAGTTGTATTGTTATGAATTCAATCTATTTTCGGATTTATTGCTTTGTTAGTCGGTGACTCTTCCTACCACGAAACATTTAATTGTTTCCAGGTGTTTGCCCCTAAGGCATTATCTTGACAAGTCTCAACATGTTATGTCTTTGTTGCGTTACCCGAAATTAAAGTAATATTTTTAAAATACCAAAATGCAAATTCAACTAGGAATACAGTTACGAGGATGAAAGTAACGGCCACTATTTTCCCTGGCTTTGAAAGAGCTTCGCGAATTAACGTCTGCTTAGTAACAGCATCCATTACAATCTAACCTTTCATCCCCTTATTTGGGATATAAATAGCGTCTGATTTGGTCAGGACCTCATTTGATTGTTAGACACCGCCAGGATAAGATGAATCGAGAAATTACCCGTCTAGAAACGTTTGGTGCATTTGCGAGTACGTTTGTAAAACCGTCAGAACTAGCCCGTCATGGGTTTTACTATTTAAGTTCGGGGACGGACACTGTTAAATGCCATTTTTGTGACTTAACGCTACGAGGATGGGAACCTAACGACAATGTTTTCGAAGAGCATCAGAAATTCAAGGCAGACTGTCCACTACTTCAAGGATTACCAACAAATAACATACCTATATTCATCCAAAACCCATTGACTAAAGACATGCCACCAAACAGAAAGTACAGAGATGTCCCTCAAGAAGAGTGGGAGAAAGAAAAAGTCATTCCGCCAACCCAACCCATACCAACAACACTTACTCCGAATGACGATATTGTACTAAGAATTAAACGCGTTAATCTCGAGAAAGCTATAATTGAAATGTTTATTCAAGAACTTTTGCGACATGAAAGTTAGATCCAATTGTTGTAATATATTCCATACCTTATTACGTTTTATAAATTATAAAAGAACCAGTCAAAAAACTTGAAATATAACTCGAAATAAATATAATTTTTTTCCTTAATTTGTTCTTTGTAATACTATTATACCTACTACAGTCTTGACAAAACCTTTTCAGTGGTAATAGTGTAGGGTGTTACTTAGCTTTTCCCAACACATTTCGTGTTAAAAGTAAAACGTTTTTGAACATTTACATTGCATTGTACACACACGAAACGCGTCATTTAAATTTTTTAAAATCCCATAGGAATACATGTGAAATTGAATAATCCACCGACACGAAATCATTCATGTACGTGGCAATTGACTGACACGAAAAGCGTCATTTGAAAAAAACATTTCAAATGTTTAAAGCGTTGAAATAAATTCTAACTAAATTTATCAAAATCATTCCTATTTTCAGTCTTGAGAGTTCCTCAAAATTATTTATGGCTTTTAGGGATGGGGGGAATGACCTCGGGTCCCTGCGATGCGTGGGAATTTATTTTTCTTTGATTGGGCCACCCCACAGGTTGGTTTATGACCTTGAAAAGGGGGGCTGAACTTGAACAAAAGCATCTATTCCCTTTGTCTTTCTGGGTCATTTCAAGACTTCTATGGCCTTTAAAAGGGGCTGAACTTGAACAAAAGAATTTATTTTGTCAATTCTTTAATTGGACCCCACACCAGGTGCTTTAGTTCCTTAAAAGGGGGCGTGGTCGAAACAGTTGTATTGTTATCAATGGAATTTATATTTAGAGTGTTTTATGACTAGCCCAAACGTGTTAAGACATGTTTATGACATTGAGGGGGATCTATTTTTTTTTTCTAATTGTATCACGAAAGTATAAAAGGGCGGATCAGTCTAGGCTACTTATCAGTTTACTTCTGACCGCTGTTGATGCAAGCCAAGAAATCTTCTGCTCCCCAACAAAACTTGTGAGTTTTTCCGTGCCCATATCCTAGTGCTTTAGTATTTTTAACTGTTAGTATTGGTATTTGACTCTTAGTATTTTAACTTAATTTTCACAAGTGTTTTCAATTTAACTTAAATTTTTTACAAGTATTTTTTTTATAAGTATTTTCAATTTTTTTATAGGTACATTACTGTTTTATTGTTTTAGCATTAGTGTTTTAGTATATTTTTGTGTTTTAGTATATTTTTGTGTTTTAGTATTATTATTTAGGCCTATTCAGTTTTATTATTAGTATTTTGCGGTATTTGTATTTTTAAATTATCGCAATGGCCAACTCTAATGTAGAAATTGAACTCCCCATTGAAGTTGATAGTTTTTTAGTCGACTTTCCAGACTCGTTAGAAATAGCCTTTTTAAATGCCGATGACACGTTTATGGCAAACTATTCTACACCCCCGTCTATGTTTAACATTACCCCGCAGTCTAGGGCAAACCATAGCCCTCTTCATCCTTTGTCCCCTCTAGAAGAGGCGTTTCAAAACGACGACGTTTCTTTCTTAGATGGTTATACTACCCCTCCTATAGCTCCATCTCAGAACGAGTCAATGGATTTGGGGGAAGGACAGGTAGGGGGTGGGGTTCTTACTCCTCCACCTCCACCCCCATCTCCGCTAGTTGCACCACCAGGTGTAAACGTACTTTCTAGCGGGGTAGTGTCCTTCCCCAATTTTAATCTTGATGGATGGGAAATGGAAGTACAGTTTAACAATAACATCGTTGAATCTGTAAGCGACTTCCTAGAGTACGTTTTGGACGACTGTTTACCCGATGACATGATTGCAATTTCGATGACAAGCATTAATAATCCAGGCATTCAAACCGCAGACTTTAGTTTTAGAAGAAGGGATCAAATAGATATTGGATTCATACTAGAAGTAGTGGCTGATAAAGCCTATAATTCTGAAGGGGGTTCAAAGTTTTTTCTCGGTCCTATAGGAATAACCATACAGCGTGTGAGATTGCCCCAAGGCGCCTACCGATGCAAGGCTATTGGAATCTGTAGCTTCGAGACTTTTGCCAGGGAGAAGAAATGCATTGTTCAGATCAAGAACAACGATCGCCTATGTCTCCCTTATTCTCTAGTTTTTGCTAGAATACACAGGGATCATACATTGCATCCCCTTGACAAAAGCCTCGAGGCGGATTTCAAAACACTATGTCGTCCCACTATTAGGAAAAAAGCAGGAGAGAGGCTTAGGAAGATGGCGGAGGAATTAGCCTTGGCGGCGGAAATACCTTTGGACGAATGCTCGGGGGCGGGTGCTCTACCTAGATTTCAATCATACCTGGTTGATTACCAATTAATAGTTTTTACGGTTAGAGCAAACGTCCCCTACCGCATTTTCGGCGACCCTGATTTCATTATCGGAGCCGATGGTAATCCAAAGCCGAGGCTATACCTTTTTAACTATCAAAACCATTTTGACGTCATCACCAAACCTAAACCTCTCTTCAATTTTCATTATTTCTGCGAGAGGTGCCTTGTGGGCTATAACCATTTAAACTTGCACGCCTGCAATAAGTATTGTTATTCCTGCCAAAGGGCCGAAGATTGCGAGGGGGAAGAAATTAGATGCGGTACCTGCCATCGCGACTTTAGGGGGCAAGAATGTTTTGACGCCCATAAGGCTAGTGGAAGCAAAACCTTATCCGTTTGCCAAAGGGTTTTTAATTGCCCCCGATGCGCGAAAACAATAGATATGGGGAAACGCAAGTCACCTCACAACTGCGGTGAAGTCTATTGCGTCATCTGCAATAAATTCAACCCACACCCCCACTATTGTTTCATGCAGGTTACCGACTCTAAAGCCCACCCTGCGGCTAAAAAAGCTAAGACCCATCCTTCGGTTACTATCTTTTATGATCTCGAATGTGTTCAAAATACCCCAGACCCTTCAAACCCTAATGCTTTCCTACACACTCCTATCTTATGTATTTCTCAAAAAATTTGTGATCAATGCATTCTCGAGAAATCCGATCAATTTACTTGCGCCACCTGCGGGCCTCGAGAACGGGTGTTTCTCGGGAATGATCCTGTTCTGGATTTTTTAAATTATCTTCAAGAATTCCACAATTCTCCCAAAATAACCGTTATAGCACATAATGCGAAGGGGTACGATTTACAATTTCTGTACAAAGCCATGTTAGCCATCAAAGCGTGGCGCCCTCAAGTGATAATGACGGGAACGAAGATTATGCAAATTCGATATGAGAATTTGACATTTATAGATAGTTTAAATTTCATCCCATCCCCCTTATCTAGCTTTGTTTCCACTTTTGGCTTAGACCCTAGTTTAAATAAGGGATATTTCCCGCACTTGCTCTTCAACTTTGTTCCCGAACACGTGTTTGATCCAAAAGATCCTACGAGTACAAATTATGTCTTGAGGGAAAGCATGCCTCTTTTAGAATCTTACGCGCCAGACAGGCTAACCGAAAAACAACGTTCGGTTTTAATTTCTTGGTACAACGAACAAGTTGAAGCCAAAAAAGGTTTCTCTCGGAAGACGTTTTGAAGGAATTTATGGAGGAGTGGACGGAGATCTATTCAGCTTTGGAGACTGGCGACCTGGGTAATTATCGTTACTTGAACTTGAAAATAAAAATAACCGTTATGGAGGGGAGTATAGTATTCGACGATGGCAGCGTATTCACTCTAACAAAGGCCGAGGCAGGGAAACTGAACGAGAAATTTAGTTTTATGAGATTTCACTTCAAGCTTTTAAACGATCAAGCCGAAGTTATTAAATGCATGTACGAAGCTATTGTAAAACGCATGAATGATATATATAAAAAATATTATGTAAGTCGCGGTACTATGTCTCACAATGATTACGACCGTGTAAAAAATTTCCTAGCGGCGTGTATAGTTCCTTCGAGCATTTTCGAAGATTTTTGTAACTTGGTTCGTGACAAAAACTTGACGCGTAAACTACAATTATATAATTTATTCTACATTTGCTTAAATAACGACGCGTACATTCGCGAATTAATTGGAATTGATTGTGTTCATTAAAAGTTTTTGACTAAAATTCGATTCTTAATAATAATAAGCCTAGAATAACCTAGCATAAGCCTATGTTTTTCAGGATCTACCATAGCATAAGCCTATCCCTACAGGTATCAGCCACGTGACGTCATCAAAAATTAGCCGTGACGTCATCAAGAAAACCACCACCAGGTGGCTCAACAATTCAAATTTCCCGCCAACACCATCACGTGACGTCATAAATTCCCCCCCATCCCCCCAACACCATCATGTGACGTCATCAATTCCCCCCCCCATCCCCCCTAAAGGGTGAAGGTATAGAACCAAAATTTTTTACCCCCCCCTGAAAGGGGGGAAAGAAGGGGGGTAAAATTTTTGGTTCTATACCTTCACCCTTTAGGGGGGATGGGGGGGGAATTGATGACGTCACATGATGGTGTTGGGGGGGATGGGGGGGAATTTATGACGTCACGTGATGGTGTTGGCGGGAAATTTGAATTGTTGAGCCACCTGGTGGTGGTTTTCTTGATGACGTCACGGCTAATTTTTGATGACGTCACGTGGCTGATACCTGTAGGGATAGGCTTATGCTATGGTAGATCCTGAAAAACATAGGCTTATGCTAGGTTATTCTAGGCTTATTATTATTAAGAATCGAATTTTAGTCAAAAACTTTTAATGAACACAATCAATTCCAATTAATTCGCGAATGTACGCGTCGTTATTTAAGCAAATGTAGAATAAATTATATAATTGTAGTTTACGCGTCAAGTTTTTGTCACGAACCAAGTTACAAAAATCTTCGAAAATGCTCGAAGGAACTATACACGCCGCTAGGAAATTTTTTACACGGTCGTAATCATTGTGAGACATAGTACCGCGACTTACATAATATTTTTTATATATATCATTCATGCGTTTTACAATAGCTTCGTACATGCATTTAATAACTTCGGCTTGATCGTTTAAAAGCTTGAAGTGAAATCTCATAAAACTAAATTTCTCGTTCAGTTTCCCTGCCTCGGCCTTTGTTAGAGTGAATACGCTGCCATCGTCGAATACTATACTCCCCTCCATAACGGTTATTTTTATTTTCAAGTTCAAGTAACGATAATTACCCAGGTCGCCAGTCTCCAAAGCTGAATAGATCTCCGTCCACTCCTCCATAAATTCCTTCAAAACGTCTTCCGAGAGAAACCTTTTTTGGCTTCAACTTGTTCGTTGTACCAAGAAATTAAAACCGAACGTTGTTTTTCGGTTAGCCTGTCTGGCGCGTAAGATTCTAAAAGAGGCATGCTTTCCCTCAAGACATAATTTGTACTCGTAGGATCTTTTGGATCAAACACGTGTTCGGGAACAAAGTTGAAGAGCAAGTGCGGGAAATATCCCTTATTTAAACTAGGGTCTAAGCCAAAAGTGGAAACAAAGCTAGATAAGGGGGATGGGATGAAATTTAAACTATCTATAAATGTCAAATTCTCATATCGAATTTGCATAATCTTCGTTCCCGTCATTATCACTTGAGGGCGCCACGCTTTGATGGCTAACATGGCTTTGTACAGAAATTGTAAATCGTACCCCTTCGCATTATGTGCTATAACGGTTATTTTGGGAGAATTGTGGAATTCTTGAAGATAATTTAAAAAATCCAGAACAGGATCATTCCCGAGAAACACCCGTTCTCGAGGCCCGCAGGTGGCGCAAGTAAATTGATCGGATTTCTCGAGAATGCATTGATCACAAATTTTTTGAGAAATACATAAGATAGGAGTGTGTAGGAAAGCATTAGGGTTTGAAGGGTCTGGGGTATTTTGAACACATTCGAGATCATAAAAGATAGTAACCGAAGGATGGGTCTTAGCTTTTTTAGCCGCAGGGTGGGCTTTAGAGTCGGTAACCTGCATGAAACAATAGTGGGGGTGTGGGTTGAATTTATTGCAGATGACGCAATAGACTTCACCGCAGTTGTGAGGTGACTTGCGTTTCCCCATATCTATTGTTTTCGCGCATCGGGGGCAATTAAAAACCCTTTGGCAAACGGATAAGGTTTTGCTTCCACTAGCCTTATGGGCGTCAAAACATTCTTGCCCCCTAAAGTCGCGATGGCAGGTACCGCATCTAATTTCTTCCCCCTCGCAATCTTCGGCCCTTTGGCAGGAATAACAATACTTATTGCAGGCGTGCAAGTTTAAATGGTTATAGCCCACAAGGCACCTCTCGCAGAAATAATGAAAATTGAAGAGAGGTTTAGGTTTGGTGATGACGTCAAAATGGTTTTGATAGTTAAAAAGGTATAGCCTCGGCTTTGGATTACCATCGGCTCCGATAATGAAATCAGGGTCGCCGAAAATGCGGTAGGGGACGTTTGCTCTAACCGTAAAAACTATTAATTGGTAATCAACCAGGTATGATTGAAATCTAGGTAGAGCACCCGCCCCCGAGCATTCGTCCAAAGGTATTTCCGCCGCCAAGGCTAATTCCTCCGCCATCTTCCTAAGCCTCTCTCCTGCTTTTTTCCTAATAGTGGGACGACATAGTGTTTTGAAATCCGCCTCGAGGCTTTTGTCAAGGGGATGCAATGTATGATCCCTGTGTATTCTAGCAAAAACTAGAGAATAAGGGAGACATAGGCGATCGTTGTTCTTGATCTGAACAATGCATTTCTTCTCCCTGGCAAAAGTCTCGAAGCTACAGATTCCAATAGCCTTGCATCGGTAGGCGCCTTGGGGCAATCTCACACGCTGTATGGTTATTCCTATAGGACCGAGAAAAAACTTTGAACCCCCTTCAGAATTATAGGCTTTATCAGCCACTACTTCTAGTATGAATCCAATATCTATTTGATCCCTTCTTCTAAAACTAAAGTCTGCGGTTTGAATGCCTGGATTATTAATGCTTGTCATCGAAATTGCAATCATGTCATCGGGTAAACAGTCGTCCAAAACGTACTCTAGGAAGTCGCTTACAGATTCAACGATGTTATTGTTAAACTGTACTTCCATTTCCCATCCATCAAGATTAAAATTGGGGAAGGACACTACCCCGCTAGAAAGTACGTTTACACCTGGTGGTGCAACTAGCGGAGATGGGGGTGGAGGTGGAGGAGTAAGAACCCCACCCCCTACCTGTCCTTCCCCCAAATCCATTGACTCGTTCTGAGATGGAGCTATAGGAGGGGTAGTATAACCATCTAAGAAAGAAACGTCGTCGTTTTGAAACGCCTCTTCTAGAGGGGACAAAGGATGAAGAGGGCTATGGTTTGCCCTAGACTGCGGGGTAATGTTAAACATAGACGGGGGTGTAGAATAGTTTGCCATAAACGTGTCATCGGCATTTAAAAAGGCTATTTCTAACGAGTCTGGAAAGTCGACTAAAAAACTATCAACTTCAATGGGGAGTTCAATTTCTACATTAGAGTTGGCCATTGCGATAATTTAAAAATACAAATACCGCAAAATACTAATAATAAAACTGAATAGGCCTAAATAATAATACTAAAACACAAAAATATACTAAAACACAAAAATATACTAAAACACTAATGCTAAAACAATAAAACAGTAATGTACCTATAAAAAAATTGAAAATACTTATAAAAAAAATACTTGTAAAAAATTTAAGTTAAATTGAAAACACTTGTGAAAATTAAGTTAAAATACTAAGAGTCAAATACCAATACTAACAGTTAAAAATACTAAAGCACTAGGATATGGGCACGGAAAAACTCACAAGTTTTGTTGGGGAGCAGAAGATTTCTTGGCTTGCATCAACAGCGGTCAGAAGTAAACTGATAAGTAGCCTAGACTGATCCGCCCTTTTATACTTTCGTGATACAATTAGAAAAAAAAAATAGATCCCCCTCAATGTCATAAACATGTCTTAACACGTTTGGGCTAGTCATAAAACACTCTAAATATAAATTCCATTGATAACAATACAACTGTTTCGACCACGCCCCCTTTTAAGGAACTAAAGCACCTGGTGTGGGGTCCAATTAAAGAATTGACAAAATAAATTCTTTTGTTCAAGTTCAGCCCCTTTTAAAGGCCATAGAAGTCTTGAAATGACCCAGAAAGACAAAGGGAATAGATGCTTTTGTTCAAGTTCAGCCCCCCTTTTCAAGGTCATAAACCAACCTGTGGGGTGGCCCAATCAAAGAAAAATAAATTCCCACGCATCGCAGGGACCCGAGGTCATTCCCCCCATCCCTAAAAGCCATAAATAATTTTGAGGAACTCTCAAGACTGAAAATAGGAATGATTTTGATAAATTTAGTTAGAATTTATTTCAACGCTTTAAACATTTGAAATGTTTTTTTCAAATGACGCTTTTCGTGTCAGTCAATTGCCACGTACATGAATGATTTCGTGTCGGTGGATTATTCAATTTCACATGTATTCCTATGGGATTTTAAAAAATTTAAATGACGCGTTTCGTGTGTGTACAATGCAATGTAAATGTTCAAAAACGTTTTACTTTTAACACGAAATGTGTTGGGAAAAGCTAAGTAACACCCTACACTATTACCACTGAAAAGGTTTTGTCAAGACTGTAGTAGGTATAATAGTATTACAAAGAACAAATTAAGGAAAAAAATTATATTTATTTCGAGTTATATTTCAAGTTTTTTGACTGGTTCTTTTATAATTTATAAAACGTAATAAGGTATGGAATATATTACAACAATTGGATCTAACTTTCATGTCGCAAAAGTTCTTGAATAAACATTTCAATTATAGCTTTCTCGAGATTAACGCGTTTAATTCTTAGTACAATATCGTCATTCGGAGTAAGTGTTGTTGGTATGGGTTGGGTTGGCGGAATGACTTTTTCTTTCTCCCACTCTTCTTGAGGGACATCTCTGTACTTTCTGTTTGGTGGCATGTCTTTAGTCAATGGGTTTTGGATGAATATAGGTATGTTATTTGTTGGTAATCCTTGAAGTAGTGGACAGTCTGCCTTGAATTTCTGATGCTCTTCGAAAACATTGTCGTTAGGTTCCCATCCTCGTAGCGTTAAGTCACAAAAATGGCATTTAACAGTGTCCGTCCCCGAACTTAAATAGTAAAACCCATGACGGGCTAGTTCTGACGGTTTTACAAACGTACTCGCAAATGCACCAAACGTTTCTAGACGGGTAATTTCTCGATTCATCTTATCCTGGCGGTGTCTAACAATCAAATGAGGTCCTGACCAAATCAGACGCTATTTATATCCCAAATAAGGGGATGAAAGGTTAGATTGTAATGGATGCTGTTACTAAGCAGACGTTAATTCGCGAAGCTCTTTCAAAGCCAGGGAAAATAGTGGCCGTTACTTTCATCCTCGTAACTGTATTCCTAGTTGAATTTGCATTTTGGTATTTTAAAAATATTACTTTAATTTCGGGTAACGCAACAAAGACATAACATGTTGAGACTTGTCAAGATAATGCCTTAGGGGCAAACACCTGGAAACAATTAAATGTTTCGTGGTAGGAAGAGTCACCGACTAACAAAGCAATAAATCCGAAAATAGATTGAATTCATAACAATACAACTGATTCGACCATACCCCTAAACCCATTAAAACACGTCTTTATAGTAAAAATAAAAACGGATGGGGATAAATTCTTTTGTTCAAGTTCTGCCCCTTTTTATGGCCATAGACCCGTCTGACCATGGTTACGTATAAATATTACGTATAAATAAAAAGCCGATGGAATGTCTTAACATGTTTGTGTGAGTCATAAATCACTCAGATTCCATTGATATACAAAAGGTTTACCCTCGCCCCCCTTTAAGGTACTAAACCATCGCGACTTTAGGGGGTGGTATGTAGCCCATAAAGGGCAATAAAAAAAGAAAAGCACCAGTCAATATACCCTCAGGCTAATTATCAAGTACGCACTCAAGAAAATCACGCAATAAAAATCATTCAGTCGTCAGCTTTTAAACCGTAAGGACCTGCCGTAAGAATGCCCACCAAGATCATAGATTACCGCGTGAACGCCCGTGTTAGACTTGGGGCTGATTGCTATGCCGTTTTCGGTGTAAATGGATTCGAGCCAAGCTTACTTCTGACAAAGAAGGACGGGACTATTGTTACAATCTCGGAAGACGTTTTGAAGGAATTTATGGAGGAGTGGACGGAGATCTATTCAGCTTTGGAGACTGGCGACCTGGGTAATTATCGTTACTTGAACTTGAAAATAAAAATAACCGTTATGGAGGGGAGTATAGTATTCGACGATGGCAGCGTATTCACTCTAACAAAGGCCGAGGCAGGGAAACTGAACGAGAAATTTAGTTTTATGAGATTTCACTTCAAGCTTTTAAACGATCAAGCCGAAGTTATTAAATGCATGTACGAAGCTATTGTAAAACGCATGAATGATATATATCAAAAATATTATGTAAGTCGCGGTACTATGTCTCACAATGATTACGACCGTGTAAAAAATTTCCTAGCGGCGTGTATAGTTCCTTCGAGCATTTTCGAAGATTTTTGTAACTTGGTTCGTGACAAAAACTTGACGCGTAAACTACAATTATATAATTTATTCTACATTTGCTTAAATAACGACGCGTACATTCGCGAATTAATTGGAATTGATTGTGTTCATTAAAAGTTTTTGACTAAAATTCGATTCTTAATAATAATAAGCCTAGAATAACCTAGCATAAGCCTATGTTTTTCAGGATCTACCATAGCATGAGCCTATCCCTACAGGTACCAGCCACGTGACGTCATCAAAAATTAGCCGTGACGTCATCAAGAAAACCACCACCAGGTGGCTCAAGAATTCAAATTTCCCGCCAACACCATCACGTGACGTCATCAATTTCCCTCCCCCATCTTCCCCCCCTCCAACACCATCACGTGACGTCATCGATTCCCCCCCCCATCCCCCCACCCCAGGGATGGCTTTATAACCCGGGTTTTACCCCCCCCCTGAAGGGGGGAAAGAAGGGGGGTAAAACCTGGGTTATAAGGCCGTCCTTACTCTCTTATACCATCAAGTGACTGATCAGAAATATATTAATTTTGAAATAGTGAAAATAAATTGGTTTTTTAAAAATCTAGCAAAACCAAAAAAATTAACACGGGGACATAATTATTCCTTTTAACTGTATGCATTCCTTGCCAAGCTTATATTTATTTGGAGTAGGGCTTCTTCAGTATTTTCAAATTTTCAATAATTAATGTATATGCATTCTTTTTCACGCTCCTTTTGATTCAGATGGAGGTAAGCAAAGTTTACATTCTTTTTAGACTAGGTATAAATAAAAATATCGTGATACGTGGAATCAAAAAAGCGTCATTTTCCACATGACGTGTTTTGTACACCCGTGCATTACTATGGAAGACAACAGTGTTGATTAGAAAGGGAATTTACACCCTTTAATTACAACCCTAACACATTTCAAACTTGCAACATCTTCTTCCGATATATTATGTATATTCATGAACGTGTAATATGGGTTTGTAGCTATGGCTAACTCAGTGTTCATACAACTTTTAGAAAACTGATTTCCCTGACATTCCCAGCCTTATTTCCCATATTTTTCCCTGATATTCCTAGGTGCAAGGTCACATAGTAACTGCATTTTTTGGTTTCCCAGTTTTGTATGAACCCTGTAACTTTAACGTGCACTATGACATTATGAAATAATTAATCCAACCGTGGAATTAGTAGGATTTAAAGAAATTTATTTTCAAAAGTTTGAATTCTGTTGACACTTGATTTGTCATTTTTGACAACATATTCATGGTATACTAGAATATAAGTTGCCATCTTCGACCTAAAAATCTCGGTAGCTTGAGATGGGGATAAAGATTTCAGAAAGAGGGTATTTTAGACGGGACTTATTGAACGGTTGCTGACATCATGAGTGTTGAAAATATGTTTACTCTGCTCCTGTCTAAGCAAGAGTTGAAGTTTGATCTTCGTACTTTTTGAAGTCAGGCGCCTGACCCTTACAAAAATCTTCTTAAGAACTCTTAAGAAAATTCCTTGGGAAATTTCTTTGGAAATCCTTAAGGCGTTCTTTAGAAAATTGGGGAATATTGGCCCCTTTTTCTTTGGAAATATCTTTGGAATTTTCTTGGGAAATATCTTTGGAGTTTTCTTGGGAAATATCTTTGGAATTTTCTTGGGAAATATCTTTGGAATTTTCTTGGGAAATATCTTTGGAGTTTTCTTGGGAAATATCTTTGGAATTTTCTTGGGAAATATCTTTGGAATTTACTTGGGAAATGTCTTTGGAATTTTCGTGGGAAATGTCTATGGAATTTTCTTGAGAAATATATAGGGAAGATTATGGGTTAATTCATTTAGTCACTTGAAACTAGGATAGTTCTCACATGGAAAACCATATCCCAATACAGGGAGTGTAGTTCTTATATGCTGAACTACACCCCTTATAGCGAGGGAAGTTCTCGCATGCAGTGTGAAATGGCTTATAAAGTCAGGCATTTAATCGACTTAAAAACATCCGTAAACGGCAGAAAGTTTTAAACTTGTCCAATTGTATGGGGTACTAAGTGGGTTTTGGAGGCTTTAATGGCCAAGCAGTAGATACAGACGTTGTTGTTAAATTTAATAATGTATATTCACTGAGAGTTTTTCGAGTATCAGAAACGCGTTTAACCTAATTTTCTCTACAATGTTTTTTAAAAAATATTTATTTTGGACTCTAATTACGCTCGAAATAAAGATAAAACATGCCATAAGAGAATTAAGCAAAAATTCCGACTGACAGCTTAGATTCCCTGTAAATCTAAACATAACGATTTTAATTACTCTTATTTTACTTTCAATCTATTTCATCCTTTACATAAACACCTCACGGATTATTAAAGGCAAAAAAAAAAAGATAAAAAAAGAAAACAATGGGTAAATATAACATTTCATTTCAGCGCTTGCTGAGTCTTATAGCCTTCGTGAAAGTTTTTAATTTTTTTAACCATCAAGTTAATATCTATCTAGGAAAACTTTAGCTAAACAATTAGGGTAAAAATATTGTTTAGATAATTATATGTAAAGCATAATTGCAATATATCTGGCCCTTTGAAATTCATCTCTAAAATTCTAAACTAATTTCGTTGGAAAATAAACCCTAGACCTTCTTTAGAAATTTATCTCTTGAATTCCAAACGAATTTCATTGGAAAATAAACACTAGATCTTCTTTGGAAATTTATCTCTAGAATTCTTAAAGAATTTCTTAGGAAAATAAACCCTAGAGCTTCATTGGACATTTATCTCAATAATTCCTAACGAATTTCCTTGGGAAATTAACCCTAGACTTTTTTTGGAAATTGATCTCAAGAATTCCTAAAGAATTTCGTTGGAAAATAATCCCTAGACCTTCTTAGGAAATTTATCTCTAGAATTCCTAAAGAATTTCTTTAGAAAATAATCCCAAGAAGTTCTTTGGAAATTTATCTCTAGAATGCCTAAAGAATTTCTTTAGAAAATAATCCCACGACATTCTTTGGAAATTTATCTTTAGAATTCCTAATGAATTTTTTTAGAAAATAATCCCTAGACCTTCTTAAGAAATTTATCTCTAGAATCCCTAAAGAATTTCTTTAGAAAATAATCCCAAGACATTCTTTCGAAATTTGTCTCAAGAATTCTTTAGGAAATTCCAAGGAAGTCTTTGGAAATAGTTTCTTTAGAAAATTATCCCAAGGGCTCCGTAGGGTTCCAAAGAAATTCCTTTAGAACTCTTAAGAACATTTTTGTAAGGGGACACTTTTAAGACCACCTTTATGTCTCTGAGACTCTTACCCCTGAAATTTAAGTGCTCCGCTGACAACGGAACCAAAACCCGTTCTGATTCAGTTTTTTTTATTTGATCTTTAAACCTACGACATGGGCATTCATAATTAAATATAATCCTAGATTATATATAGGAACCTCAACCTTGGGTCCAAAACAAGACGTGGCATTATTCGCTAATATTTATACCATGGTAATTTAATCACAGGTGAATGAAGTGCTAATAGATAAACTGAAAAGTTACGCTAATTGGAAACTGGAATCATCAAAGACACCAAGGCCATGGGATTAATATTCAAGGGGACACGCAGCACATTGGAAATATACTTTATTCATGCAGTCTTTCCTCTTGAACATTAATAAACCCCCACTTTCTATTTTTGAAGCACGTTCCTCAAATCAAAATTGTTTCAAAAAAACAACTCCTGGAACGTTATGAATTAGTTAAATTAACTTAACTTTAATATTAATTTAATTTAATTATAATTATAATTAGATATCGTCTCAATAGTAATTAGTCAAAATTTTAATAACCCTACCCATAGAAAATAGAACTTGTGATAAAAAAAATCTTGTCTTTTGACTAGACATAATGTAAATTTTGGTTAAACATGAATAAAAAAATAAATGAATTTAAATTTTTGAACTGCACTAAAGATTAATATACCTTCTTCTTTCAAACTCTTTCTTTCAGGAACTATATCGATTATTTTGTAGCGCGCATAAATGATCCGAACGGAAAACAGTCTAGTATATTTTGGATTGCGAGAAAAGCCGAGAATCATAGCTGATTTTAATCACTTAATTTTGCGAGAATTCCTTGAAGAATTTAGAATAAAAGTGAGAGGCGTATTCTTCCACGAATTCGGCCAAACATTGAAAATCAATTTCCCCATGAACCCAAGGCGATTAGGCGAAAGAAGAAAGAGCTTAGCGTCAGATGGGTCATAATTTATGTATAAAAAGCATCTCCTTCCTTTGAAAAACAGGCAGCGGCACTCTGATCCGTTAGTCATTCTCGAGGGGCCAGCCACTTAGCGTAATCAGTGTACACGACTGTACCTTTGACTGTACTAAAAGGATAACAGGTAATCTAAATTTCCTGCTCTTGGCAGGATTACGCGTAATCGGTGCATAGAGGGTCTGGTAGTGATTATCCCCTCGGCCATTCTTTTATCCCCGAGGTTCATCCGGGTGAGTTATTAAACACACAAAGCCCCTCAGATTGGATGCTTCGATTTCAGCTCACGAGGCCAAGCCCCATGACCATACTGTGACAAGCACCACGCCGGAACTGCCAGCTACGAGGGATAGAGTGCTTTTGACGTAACTCCGCGGATACGCCAGGTCAAAATTAAGTCAACCGACACAAATAATTTGTCTATTATCAAGAATTTATTTACTATTAGAATGCCTAAGTAGCGAGATTTTACGCTTCTACTCTTACGCCGGTGTTAGTGGACAAATAAGCCCCACCTCTTTCATGTCCGTCATTGCTCTGCGCTTTCCTATAGAGTAATTTCGGTTGAGAGGGGGAGTGAACTGTGTATCCCCTACGTTAGGGGCAACATTGTACTAGAGAATACTATTTGCCCCCGGAAGGGAAGGGGAGGGGGGATATCACTAAGGTAAGAGATAGAGGGTTATGACGTTGCCGTATATGGGAAAGAAATTACTCTATTGGATCCCGTAGGGATAGGTCATACACACGCGATTGACGTATTCCGAATAGAGAAAAAAAACCTCGAGCAAAGTAAACAAAAAATGGAGGCTGCCAGCGGTGCGAATGGTTTTTAATTGCCATTAACAAGTTAGTTAAAGGTTTTGAACCTAACTTAATGGATTTTGAATACGTGTCTCTACGTGAAAATCGTTAGTTCTATTATTTTTTTCTAAATCGAATCAAGTGTATACTATACTTATGATTTCGTGAGTTCCAAAAACCAAACCAAGGCTTAATGAAAAGGTAAAAGAGATAGATGGTGGAAAACATAGAGTAAGAGAAAATATTAAGCCCCGCCTCCGTTTCCAGCCTCCCCCACCCATGAGGGGGGATTGTCGACTATCACGCGCGCACCGGACGCCTTTTTAGGCATTCTTATAGTAAATAAATTCTTGCTATTATAAAGATTCGCTCTGCCTCTCTAGAACCATAGCCCACTTGATCACGCTGGCTGCACGCGCTATAGAAGCCCGCTCAATCGACCCTAAAAATGAGAATAACATAGGTTCGGTCTAAAATTCAAACCCGTCTGGTTTTAACATGGGCCTCTATGGAAGGGGAGCAGTTTTTTCAACGTTTTTGACAATATTAGTGCATCTACTGGTTCAAATCTCTTGAATTTTTAATGAGACGTGTATTGAAAGGTTTGATATTATCCTGTAAAATGTAAGTCTTCAGCTATAATAGTTTTTTTTTATAAAAAATAAAAATCATCACATAGTAGAGAAAATGAAGGATTTCTCTACTATCAATTTCTCTACTATGTGATGATTTTTATTTTTTATAAAAAAAACTATTATAGCTGGAGACTTTAAATTTTACAGGATAATATCAAACCTTTCAATACACGTCTCATTAAAAAATCAAGAGATTTGAACCAGTAGATGCACTAATATTGTCAAAAACGTTGAAAAAACTGCTCCCATTCCATAGAGGCCCATGTTAAAACCAGACGGGTTTGAATTTTAGACCGAACCTATGTGACGCGCCGTATTCGCGAGTTAACATGTAAAAAAATCGTTTGGACGGGCTTCTAGAGCGCGTGCAGCCAGCGTGCGTGATCAAGTGGGCTATGCTAGAACTGACAATACGCCACGTTAGAGAGAAGTAGATTACAACGAACTAAATATTAAGCGGGGGCACGAGGTTTAAATGTCGGTCTAATATCCCTCTAGGTGGTTAGGTTCCATTTATAACGTGTGCAACACTGGATCTGTCTCATTACTGCAATTTGTGGAAAATCAGAAAATTTTTCTATTATTCGAATGCAACCAAAAAAAGCAAATCGAATGAATCAGAATCTGGCACTAATGTAATTTGGCTATTCAAGTATCAAGGGGATTCTAGAGACGTTGTTGACGAAGTTCAGTGAAAAATATAACAATTTCATTTACCTGCCTTCTAGGTGTACTAAACCAATCTTCAAAAAAGCTTGATAGCACCGGAAAAATTTAGGAATTCCCTAAAATATGCTAGTTAAATTGTATTTAGTTCCACGCACATAAAATGGGGCACTATAGTACCAAGTTCATACGCATGCGCGAAAGTTATATCGCAACCGAATTTTTGCTAATCATTTCGAAGCATTCTTTCTAAACCATCGCCATTTCAAACCGGTGTGTTTCGTAAAATCGACTCAACAGCATTTTCCGTGTCTACTCCCATTGCCGACCCTTGTTTTTGCCGTCTGGCTAGAACCTTCTACAATCGCACAAAAATCAGCGGAAAATATTTTCACCGGGTTTTTGCAATGTTTTCTTGCGTTATTTCGCAAATTTACATTTCAAGGTCTAGAACTATTTCATCTCTTATTAAAACCCGGGAGGCGCTTTCCGAAGTTCAAATAATCTCACTAACGAGACCCAAAGAATATTCTTATCGGTATTGTCAGAAGTTTATGACTTCTTATCCTGGGAAGTATTGGAACCATATCCGGAACCATCTCTGTTAGCCAACTTCTTATTAGGTCCGATCACCGCGCCACCTACGGCGCTTCTCTCGTTTTGTGCTGGCAGGCTGATTTGCGCGCCAGCAGCGTGCAAGTAACGAAACTTTAAGTTGTGTTGTGACGAATTTTATACCATTCAATATCCACTTTTGAATTTTATACCATTCAATACCCACTCTTGAACCTATATATATTTATTTAACCTTAAGAAATGCTTTCAAAGCATTATACTATATTTATTTTTATAAAAACTCCCTTTGGCTGGTTACACCCCCCTGGTTAACCCCATCTTTTATCACGGACCCCTGTGGTCAACAAAAAGTGCGCGAAGTCATACGCGATGCGAACACCTGCAAAGTTGGATGACCCGCGATCCAACGGGTCAAAGGTCGCACTCGGAATATTCGGGTTTGATAAAAGAAACCAACCAACCACGGTCCGGCTTTCTGACGAAAGCGCAAAAACTTCTACCCAATCGCTGTCGAGCTTTTCATGGAAAAGGACAAGGTACCGGCTATAAAAGCCGGGCACAAACAATAGACAACAGTTTAGATCTAGACAATCTCTAACTCGCTAGCTTTCTCTAAAGCTCAGAGCTCAGGGCTCGGACTCTTAAATAACCGAATAACCGATGGCCGTCCAAAAAGTACCGAACAGCCTAACGCGGTATCCTGGATGAAACGCTGAGTCATTGCCGCTAAACACCAAAGCTCCGGCCGAACAAATCTTGAGGTTGAGGACCGTACGGAACCAAGTACCGAACCGTCCGGCACCAATGGTGCCCCAGCATCGGCGAGGTCTCTCCACGCGTGCGAACAACAAAAGACCAAGGACAACCAACACGCGTAAATAACCGTGAGTGCCCAAAAACTTTGAAATCTTCAGGGGTTAACCAGCCTAAACTTAATATGAACAATTTTGAACTATTAAGATTATAAGTTATTATGTTAAACCTCATACGAGGCAATCCTTACAATTTCCTGTTTTTATTATTTGAATAAACACGTGTTTCCAAGTTTAATTCCCCGAGTCATGTTCCCTTATTTTTAATATACCAATGCTGACATTTAATAATCAAAATTATAAAAACCCTAGACAACCGAACCTTAATAAATATTCTAAATTAAATTAAATAATAAATAACAAAATGTCGCATTTTGGGGGTCCGTCCTTGGGATTTTAATGACTCGCAGTTTTAAACCTTGGAATGTGTTTCTAGTAATTAATTTAAGCTAGCAAGTTAGTTAAATCTAAAATCGAAACCCCCCTATTTGCAGTAACCAATGTTCATTGTGGCTATTTCTAAGTCACTCACTAGGGCTATTATTAGGGCCCTAATGCGTTAAATACTTGACTTTGAGATATTAGCTTTGCGCCCGCGGTTAATTGTTCACTTAATCTGATTACGTATTTCTTAGGGTAGAATACGGGCAATATTAGCCAGTGTAATTTGTTTAATCGTAGGACCTGTAGCTCAAAATTTCTAATTGTTAGGTCAAAAGGATAATTTTCAAAATTTTAGTTAACCTTATTTTGTTTTTGGGGAACCTTATTGGTATTGTTGGTAATCTCAATTCATGAATTTTACGCCAAAACACGCTAAGTGTTTGCCCCACTATAGTCGCCAACTTAGTTGTGATAATTGCTATAGAGCTTTTAAACAATTTGAGAGAGACGAGCGCGCTTCCCGTAGAACGTCAAATAGCTCCTTACCCCTTTCCTCAGTAAAGAAAATTAGTATAGCCCGCCGTAAATCTATGGCAGCCAATTCAAATTCCGCCGGTATGTCCCAGGCGAGTACCGGTACCGGGACGCTTCCCGTACCGCCCGTTAGTAGCGCCAATGTGTCGTCCAGCCCCGCGAATAATTTATCGCTGACCCAAACCACGTTGACGCAAAATGCCCCGATACCGCCCGCTTCGGCTATTGTTAGTGCCGTCACCGCAGCGTCGCCGTTACCGTTAGCTCCTATAGTATCAGGGACCGTTGCCCCGAGTTTAAACCCGCCTACTTCCAATGACCCCTTGGCCGCCATTCAGTTACAAATGAATGCTCTAATGCAGCAGGTGGCCTTCCTTACTAGTCATATCGCGGCACAGCAAAATGGCCAAAACCCAGGCCTTAATAATCAAGTTCCAATAGGGTCTACGCCAGTAAACGTTGCAAGTCCCATTGTTTCCCAACCTAGTGGTATCCCCCTTGTTCCTATACCAAGCTCCGTTTCAGGTTCAAACACCCCGTCTCCTATTGTAGGAAACCCACCCGCTAATACTCCTGCCGTCATTAACGCTGGAAACCCTATTGTTTCCAACCCTGTAATTAGCGCGATAAATACAAGTGTTAGTAGCCCCTCGAGTAACTCCGGAAACACACCCCTTCCATCGCCACAGGGTAGTTCTTTTAATCCCAATTTAAATGCCCCCTTATTAGGTACTGGGATCCCCACTATTAGTACCCAAGGAGTAGGTATAAACCCGCCAAGTATTGTTAGTTTAAATCCTTCTGTATCTGGTTCTTCGACAACTGGTTTAGTAAATAATTCAAATTCAAATCCCTCTCCGCCCCACTCAGGGCTACCAACTTCATGGTTACCTTCTGTAACGATGCCAAGTTTCTCTGGTGCCACTAATAGCACTTCCGTTAAGGAATTCCTGACGAAAGCGCGCCAAATCCTTGCCGGTCGCGACTGTCCTGAGGATATTTTCATTAAACGTTGGGTGCCTAGCATGTTAACTGGTTTGGCATGGGAGTGGTTCGAAACTAAGCCCCCATTCGATAATTTTGGTGAATTTTCATCCGCAATTACGGCTGAATTCCAGCTAGATATAGACGATGAGCATATTTTAGAACAAATAAATAATCGCCACCAAAAAGAGCGGTTAAATTCATCCAATTATGTTGAAGCTATGTTAGCCCTTATGCGTAAGCTTTCAGAGCCCCTATCAATCCGCGATCAATTAAGGTTAATTAGGCGAAATTTGCGAACGGATATTAGAACGCCCTTAGCTACTAAAAAGTACACTCGTGTAAGAGAGTTATTGTCCGACGCCGTTCTAACAGAGCATGCCATTTTTGACCCCCGCGGAGAATCTAGTAAGACCAAGCCTTCAAACTCAAATTTTTCGGCCCCCTCTCAGAAAGCGCCGCTAACGTGCATGAATTGTGGTGGTCACGGGCATTATCAAAAATTTTGTCCCAGGCGAGCTGAGAATAAAACTCAGGTACAGCAGCCAAGTAGTAAGCCGTTGAATGCCAACGCAAAACCCTTTGTCCCGCAGTGTCACAGGTGCGGAGAACTTCGTCATATCAAACCCCGCTGTCCCCTTCGTAACCGCCAGGGAAACGGAACAACCGGAGGGAAAAGTTCGGTCGTTCCCCCCGGAAATTAAATTTAGACCCACTCTTAGGAAATATTTCGGGCGAGAATTGTGATCTCCCGAAATTAGCTTGGATTCAGATTCGTATTAATGGTAAAGAATGCAAGGCCCTAGTAGATCCTGGATCTTCTTTCACCTTAGTTGACGAAAGTTTTAAAAATAAATTAACCTTAACTCGTAATCGCCGAAATAGGCATAAATTAGGAATAAAATTAGCGAATAAAACACGCTTAACTTCCACTGGCTCTTCCATAGCCGAGTTTTCTTTACCTAATAAAACTGAATCCAATACTGTTTATTTTGTACCAAATTTAGTCTGTCAGTGTATTTTAGGAATGGACATGCTTCAGAAGTGTGGCCTTATAGCTAATTACAAAGAAATGCGTTATGCTTGGTCTAGTGACCCCACGAAATCCTATGATTTCTATACCGAGGAAACTGTAGCAAACGAGCAGGTATCAAGCTACCCTTCACTATGTCATATGACTGACGTCGAAATCGACGAGGCTGAATTAAAAGCCGCTCTTTCTGTAGCTCATGTGTCAGAATACCAAAGCTCTTTGTTATCCAAAGTTGTTTATGAACATAGAAACTTGTTTGCTACAGAACCTGGTCGTACAAATACTATAACGCATCATATAGACACAGGTGACGCAACCCCTATAGGCCGCGCCCCCTACCGCTATTCTCCATTCAAAAAGGAGAAAATTGACGAAATAGTTTACGAAATGCTCGGTCAAGACTTAATAGAACCTAGTAACGGCCCGTGGAGCTTTCCCTGTATACTCGTCTCGAAGAAGGATGGTGGATCTCGTCTTTGTGTTGACTATCGCCTTTTAAATGAAGTCACAATTAAAGATTCCTACCCCCTTCCTCGCATTGACGACATACTTGATTCAGTACGCTCCCCTAAGTTCATCTCAACCTTAGATTTGAAAGCCGGTTACTGGCAGGTCCCTCTTGACCCCGCAAGCCGTGATAAAGCCGCGTTTATTACACACAGAGGTTTATTCCGGCCAAAAGTCCTAATGTTCGGGCTTACCAATGCCCCCGCGACGTTTCAGCGGATGATTGACCGTTTGTTTGCCCCTTTAGCTTTAGAAGGTGTTAGCGCCTATTTAGATGACTTACTGATTATATCAGAAACTTTTGAGGAACACTTGGCTACATTGTCCAAAGTTTTTAAAACCTTAGCTGACGCAGGGCTAACCATTAAGGCTAGCAAGACCAAATTTTGCGTCAATAAAACCCAATTATTAGGGCATGTAATTAGTACAGAGGGAATTTCAGTTGATCCCGAGAAAACCCGCGCGATTAGTGCTTTAGCGCCCCCTAAAAATATTAAAGAGCTACGCTCCTTCATGGGGATGGCGAGCTACCGGCGTTTTGTAAAAGGATTTTCCACCTTGGCTTCCCCCCTAACTGGGTTACTTCATAAGGATGTTCCCTTTATTTGGTCCGAGGACCATCTTTCCGCTTTTAATGCGCTTAAAGCCAAATTAACATCAGCCCCCATTCTCGTCGCGCCCGACTTTAAAGAACCCTTTATTGTCCAAACGGACGCGTCCGATTCAGGAATTGGCGCCGTTTTACTACAAAAACATAATGGCAAACTACTTGTTGTACGTTACGCTAGTCGTACCCTTAGTGACGCTGAGAAAAATTATTGTACCACTGAACGGGAAGCCTTGGCTGCAGTGTGGGCGGTGGGTCAGTTTCGCCCTTATGTTGAAGGCGTTCACTTTGACCTCTATACCGACCATTCAGCTCTTGTGTGGCTTTTGAAAACACCCGACCCTACCGGCAAATACGCGAGATGGTATGCAAAGCTTCAGGCTTTTAATTACACCGTGCACCATATTCCCGGCGATAAAAATGTGATAGCGGACGCGTTGTCACGTTTACCAGCGGCCATGGAGGAAGAGTCGTCCCCGACCCCGATTTCAGAAACCGATGGCGTAATCGCCGTTGCGTTGGCAGCACCCCCTGAGCTTATAGCCGTTTCGCCGGAAGTTTTCATAGAAGAACAAGCTAAGGACGATCGCCTTAGCCCTTTTATGAAATTCCTATCCGATAACATTCCTTTGCCCCCAGGTGAAAATAATGATTCTCAGTTAGCAAAACAATGCAAATTAATTAATGGGATTTTACATCGACTGCCCCGTTCCGCTGCACCTATTGATGACAATTATAAAATTTGGGTCCCAAAGTCCCTTTACCATACAGTACTACAATTAACCCATGACGTTAGGTCAGCTGGCCATTTAGGAAATTTTAAAACTCTTCGACGCATGAAGGAGAGGTATATTTGGGATGGTATGACCAAAGCTGTGAGGGACTATGTTTATTCTTGCGAAGCTTGCCAAAGGCACAAAGTCCCCCAGCAATCCCCTGCAGGCCTAATGCGTTCAGCCAAAATAACTGACCCATGGAGCGTCATTGGAATTGACTTAAAAGGACCCTATACTCCCAGTAAGCGCGGCATAACCCAACTCCTTGTCGTGACGGATATGATGACCAAATGGGTCGAAATCTTTCCCTTACGCAGAGCTACGACCAAAGCTATAGTTACTGTATTAGTAGACCAGGTCTTTACCCGTTTCGGTTTACCCTTGACAGTCGTTAGTGATAATGGTAAACAATTTGTCTCGAAAATCTTACGAGATTGTTTCCGTGTGTTAGGTATCAATAATAGGTACACTTCCTTCTACTCGCCCCAGTCTAACCAGACAGAGAGAATTAACCGTACGTTGTCAACAATGATTGCGACGTACGTAGAGGAAAACCACCAGAATTGGGATATTGGTATCCAACAATATGCCATGGCCCTGCGCACCGCAACACAGGAATCCACAGGATTCACACCTGCATTCTTAAACTTTGGCCGCGAATTGCGTACTGTTGCTGACATAGGTACCCCCTTATCCCCTGATGACGTAATCAATGATGCTAACTTACATTCCCACGCTATAGCTATTAAAGAAACCACAGAAAACGCGATAACCCAAGCCCAAGAAAATCTGGCGGCCGCGCAACTGCGTCAAGCCGCGTATTATAATAAGCACCATCGCGATGTTGAGTTTTCCATAGGCCAATTAGTATATAAGCGTACCCACTTTTTGTCGTCCGCCGGCGCTCGTTTCACCTCAAAACTAGCTCCCCGTTGGGATGGCCCCTTTCTTATTGCTGAGAAACTTTCACCACTAACTTACAGATTGAAATGTGTTAAGGGTGGGAGAGTTCTCAAAGGCACGTTTCACATTCATGAATTGAAACAACACATTGAACGTGTTGCCACCCCTTGTCCTAAGAATCAGCCTTTTGCGCGTGATGCCGAGTCTGACCTTAGGGAGGTCATAGAACCTTCCCCTGTCGTGCGTATTGCCGACCAAGAAACTACCCAGGTCTTAGAACCTTTGCCGGTTGCGCGTATTGCCACCCAAGAAATTGACCAGGTCATAGAACCTTTGCCAGTCGTGCGTACTGCTGACATTGATAAGTCTTGTAGCGCGTTAGACGATGATAGTGAACTCTCTGCCGATTTAAGCGACAATGAACACCCCTCTAATTATCGTAGCCTCAGACCTCGCAATCCAGTTACTGGACGAGCAATCTGTTCGTAAATTAATTGCTTCTAGGACTTAATTCCTATTGTTTTGACTAGTACTAGTATAGATTTTTTTAAATTTAATTGCCCCTTATTAAATTTACCATATGATGTTCTGCCCTGTTTTAATGTTTTATTTGTAATCTAATTTAGGTAGGATAGTTTTTTTTAATTATTATTACAATTTCATTTGTTGATGTTTTCATTATGGCCATTGTACATAGTTACGTATACGATTTTTTTTTTGATTATTATTCACTTGGAACCTGTTAATGAACCACGAAGTTTGTTTCACGTGGACGTTCAAAATTAAGTGGGGGAGAGTTGTGACGAATTTTATACCATTCAATATCCACTTTTGAATTTTATACCATTCAATACCCACTCTTGAACCTATATATATTTATTTAACCTTAAGAAATGCTTTCAAAGCATTATACTATATTTATTTTTATAAAAACTCCCTTTGGCTGGTTACACCCCCCTGGTTAACCCCATCTTTTATCACGGACCCCTGTGGTCAACAAAAAGTGCGCGAAGTCATACGCGATGCGAACACCTGCAAAGTTGGATGACCCGCGATCCAACGGGTCAAAGGTCGCACTCGGAATATTCGGGTTTGATAAAAGAAACCAACCAACCACGGTCCGGCTTTCTGACGAAAGCGCAAAAACTTCTACCCAATCGCTGTCGAGCTTTTCATGGAAAAGGACAAGGTACCGGCTATAAAAGCCGGGCACAAACAATAGACAACAGTTTAGATCTAGACAATCTCTAACTCGCTAGCTTTCTCTAAAGCTCAGAGCTCGGACTCTTAAATAACCGAATAACCGATGGCCGTCCAAAAAGTACCGAACAGCCTAACGCGGTATCCTGGATGAAACGCTGAGTCATTGCCGCTAAACACCAAAGCTCCGGCCGAACAAATCTTGAGGTTGAGGACCGTACGGAACCAAGTACCGAACCGTCCGGCACCAATGGTGCCCCAGCATCGGCGAGGTCTCTCCACGCGTGCGAACAACAAAAGACCAAGGACAACCAACACGCGTAAATAACCGTGAGTGCCCAAAAACTTTGAAATCTTCAGGGGTTAACCAGCCTAAACTTAATATGAACAATTTTGAACTATTAAGATTATAAGTTATTATGTTAAACCTCTTACGAGGCAATCATTACAATTTCCTGTTTTTATTATTTGAATAAACACGTGTTTCCAAGTTTAATTCCCCGAGTCATGTTCCCTTATTTTTAATATACCAATGCTGACATTTAATAATCAAAATTATAAAAACCCTAGACAACCGAACCTTAATTAATATTCTAAATTAAATTAAATAATAAATAACAAAATGTCGCAGTGTCCTGTGGTTTGAGGTAACGAATCAGAAACGGTGACAAGAACAGCTGTTTTAATAGACTGCTAGAAATTCCGTTCAAACTAGTGTGGGGTCCTAGGCCCACGGATTGTAATGGATTTTCATAGAGTTCAAGACAGACGGCTTTTCAACGATTGGCGCTGAAGAAGTTTTAAACCCGCCCCAAAGTTTGAGAGCCACAGCCTCGCGGCGTGGGATTTTTTCAGTAGATTAGATCGTTTTCCTAGTGGGGAGGAAACTTTTGACCCTCTTTTACGAATGCCATAAGCAATTTTGACTAACAGGGATGGATACTATATAAAGTCTTAGTGTCCAATACTTCCCAGGATAAGAAGTCATTAACTTCTGGTATTGTCTTTTTTCAAGACCATTTATTATTAATCCCCCTTCATTGCATTTGTTAAGTATAAGAAAGCTGCGCGTGAAACGTTTCAACAACTTGACGCTATGAACTTCCATCACTTTGAGGATCAGCGGCGTTTTTTAAGTTTTGTCTTAAGGTTGAAGTATTCTTGCATAAAAATGTTATATTCGTATTCTACACATCTAAATACATAAACTGCTTTCAAACGTAAAATAAACTATTTTCAAACACGGAGTAAGGAAAGTAATTTGGTCCGAGAAGATTTTTCTGAATCATAATTATTCTGGGTTTTCCGGACAGTTACGACCATTTCGTTCTAAGAAAGTTTTGGGAGTTAGGATTTAATTCTATGAAGAGCGGATGATTCGCTGGACGCGAGTCGTTTCCTAAAACTGGGACTTCCGAAATATCATTCAATGTTAGGGGAGCTTCCTGGTTTATTTCCTCAAAAGGAAGTTGTTGCGCCTTCCTTTTTCAGATAAAATAACTTCCCTCTTCCGTTATCCTTCTCCGGACATAAATCATAAATCTCTTCAAGAGGAAAACGACCCACACTCTCTTTTTTTCAGGCACCTAATCGGTTAAACTTCAAAAATAATGATCCGCCACCCACCGGAAATGACGATGGTCCTTTGTCAAATACCATCCATTTTTAACAACTCAGGAAACGTCATCCGCCCACAACGGGGTAAGGTATTTGTATTTTATAACTATTATAGGATATACCTTCGTGGATATCCTTTGTTTTAATACAATAGTACATTAGCTTTTCTCCGGAACCACATTGTCTACGTCCACGAATCTTTTCATTAGTGAATTATTAGGTTATTCTTACATAAAGACCATAAGGGAGTTTTCTTTAACAACTAATAAATAATGCAGCTAGAACCATGGAAAGGAACAGTGTGAACTAGGCCTGTTTGCAGATCCGTCCAACATCGAAGTAAGTATCGTTTTCAGACCGTTAAAGCAGCGAGATTATCTCACCCATGGTGAAGGTTGCATGATTTTGCTTCGAATATATGCGGACTTCAAATAAAAATACAATTTAAACATATTAAGAAATGTTCTTGGAATGATAAAGTCGTCTTTAGCTATTATCGTGTGGATTTTGTAAGTTTTTAAAAGATGAGTAATTTTAGCCAATTGGTGGTGCAGGTTTTTTCATAAATATATGGTTGTAGTATGTAGGTACATAGATACAAAATTAATGAGTCTCCCTTTTTGCCGTATATCGAAAAGTAGTAAAAAATATTATAATGCAGAAATACAGCAATAGTTTATAATTAAGTTTTTTCTCGCGACTGGTTTGGCATGATAATTGCTAACAATAGTTTTGTTGCAAATACTCACAATCCGACTCAAAACTAAATACGTTTAGCCTTCAAGTGGCATTGAATAACAAACATCCAAACTCACGCACATTCACATTTTAAACTGAAAAAACTTAAGTTTCGCCTACATACTGTTCTTATTATTATTGGCAGTTTTTCACATTCCCTTTAACTTAGACGATTATGGGTCAGCTTCTTAAACTGTCAGAACTATATCACAGGCAAGTATGAACTCGAAAAAACCAACCGATAGATGGGTTTAAGAACCTAACTCTTTGTCACCGAGCAATCGATCACAAGGATTTACAATTTTTGACTCAGAACAACTTTTAATCTTTAATCAAAAGCCTAACTAGATGGAGTGGGCTTGATCCATAAAGATTACGATGCTCTTACGGCGCGATTAAACAACATGTCCATATGCTTATGTCTTGCCCGTGCACAAAACAATTATAGTTTTTAAGCCTTTAGCGGCTTAGCCATGTAGAGAAAAGCGTTGGAATAATACATATTATTAACACATGGAAGTTAACTACCAAATTATAAATTAATGAATATGCCTGACGACCGTAGTAGTTATTTCATAATCAAACCTAGCTTTGCTAAAACGACCCCTGTTGGGTGAGGAAGGGAAAATAGGTATACATGCCAAGAATTAATGTAGATGTAGAATTTCCCGAAACTCTCACATTTGAGGCAAAACCCTCATAACGTATGATAAATTCCAAGTACTTTATCACACTTTAATGAACAGTGATACGCGTAATATTGGAAAAAAATAAGTGGTATACTACTTTCCGAAAGAAGGGATGCTTTACATTACCTTATCACTTTGGGAAGCCACGGCCCGGAGTGATTAGTCAGGTCGTAGAAAGTTGCTTGAATAACCTAGACAAGGCCTACAATACTTCAGAGTAGAACATGCTCTGCGTAGTTTCAGATGGAAAAATCATATGTCTGATGCCATAAGTGGATCATATTACAGCTCCCTATAAGTACTGGACGTAGGTTATGCTTTTGTAAACAGCGTTTTCTTCCAAGACATCCAAGCCTGCCATCTATAGCTCAGTTTTACAAGTATAGTTTGCCCTTTAACCCGGATCTGGAGTTTCTTTAGACTACGGAAGTTCCGGTTGATGGTAGCCTAATGGCTGTCAGACCGCCGTCAGAGTTGTGATTAGAGTGAAGCTTGTTATCGGGCTATAATTTTGATTTTGAATGGCTTATGTTTCTTTGCTAATTAGGAAAAACGTCTAGGATCAATGTAACTAATTACAATCGTCGCATGCCCAAATGAAAGACACATCTGAACACAATTTATATGTGATATTAAAATCACATAACCCTAAGCGACTAAAACGTTTTGTAAAACTGAAAAATATTGACCAGCATCTTTCGCAAACGGAAAACGTTAAAGCATTGAAAACATTTGTCAGACTTAAAAAAGGAAAACAAATTTCTATGTCGACGCACATAACCTATAATTCGTAATAAATCGGTCCAACTATCCCCGCTAAAAACCTATAAATCGGTGGAAACTCAGTGCTGTATTGGGGATGCATTAAAAATGTTCTAGCATGATGAATTTTATTTTGAACATTTGAATTCATATTAATTTCCTTTTCAACACAAGCGTTTAGAAATTGAGCGAAATACCTATAGACCGCCAATTATTTTTTAAAATCGTAAAAACAAAGTGGACTTCTAGTATTATATTTTCAACGCAACACTATGTATGGAACAACTTGTTTCCTTCCGCGCTCTTCTCTCCAAACCTTTTCTCGTTGGCTACTACGTACTTCCGTTTTCTTGGCCCGCTTTTTAAAAATTTCTTTCGCGCCAAAATCATTCCTCTGGTTTAGTTCACAAATTCGCCGCTGCGTTTCGCATATACCCTCTTCCCTTCAGCGCTGGGAGACAATGCTGATGCACAGCGATGTTATATCGTCCAGTACTTCTAGGGAGCTGTAATATGATCTACTTCTGCTGATGCGATGCTCCTGGTCATCTATAATAGATTTCCCCGTAAAAGGATACAAAATAAGATAACGCTTCCATTCCTATATATCTTTAACCCAAACAAATCCATTGTTTCTTCTCCAAAGATTATATTTATCATAAGTAACTGATATTTCCCCCAACCGCGTCCTTTTTTCAACCCCAAAGTGCAAATAACATCACAGAAATAGTTAATCACTTTTAATTCTTTGTAGAGGTCTTCACTAACGACGCATTTGATAAACGTTAAGTACACAAGCCTCTGCCTCAATATGTAAATTTTGACACAGTTCTTCCAGATAATTATATTCTAAACTGTCGAAACAGTCAGCTTAAGTTATTTTTTTTTTTCAAATCCATTAGAGTGAACAGTATTGCCTTTAGGATAGTACCAAGCTATTTACCGATATAAGTATGCTAGCTAAGAAAATTGCTTGAAAATGGCAATATAACATGTTTAAGGAAAACTAGCCGATGAATAATAGAGCCGAGCACATGGAAAAAAAGAGTTTTATTTAGCAACCATATTTGCCGTGTGAAATCTATTATCAACAGCAAATATAAATGTTCTTAGGCACCGAATGCCTCAATAAAGTACAATGCTGATTGGTCGAACGAAGAAGCTAGAGAGTGGAGACTTTGTTTCGTAAACTCATATTGGACACTATGTTAAACTTTTATCCATCCAGTTCTATTTGACTCTGGTACCAACGGTCAGTCCCACTAAACCCAACCTCTCCATCTTCTTCCCTTTCCCGGTAAGACGAGTGCTGATTAGTTTCTCAAAGAAGGTTGGCAGAAAGAGGTCAAGACTTGAATAATGGTCACTAGGAAATGCTTGCATCCGTGCATCCATAGTGCTTCACTTTGTTATTCTATTTGTCTTTACTAATACCTTCCATTTAAATGAGGTCAAGCATGAACAAAACAAGTATTTGAACTTAGCGCGACTTACTTCGGTGGCCAAGAGAACAGAAAAAGTTTCCTTACAAAAATCGAGTGGCTACATTTAGAAAAAGCTCCGATGCGAAAAGTAAAGATAGGTCCACGATATCGCGTGCATGTATGTATAGTAATACCATAAGTTCATAAGTTATGTTCCATAAGTTTGTCACTCGTTACAAAGTGGCGTAGGTCATTGATTTTCGTAAAGCGACGACTGGTGAGGCACGGTCAAAGGCTTAGTATAGACTAAATAGGAAGGTGGACAGCAAAAACTAACCGAGTGTAGTCAATTCTCTTAGTGGTTCTCGAAATAGCTCTCAGAAAGTCTCTAGCATTACGACGTATAGGTAGTGTCAGACTTATGAAAAATATCTAATTAACTTATGGTAATACTTTTGTATTGGCAAACGATGTGGGTTGGCTGCAGTTTAGTCAATGATATCTTTGGTGTTCATTGGCGAGCTGCACCAAATGGATTCCAAATGGCTCTTCTTCAGTTTTTCAAATCTAGGCTACGACCTGCTCATTACCTTCTTTTCTTACGCCAAATTCTTTTTACGTTCTTTTTCCTATATTCTTTTTTTCCAGGAAAACCTTTTAGAGCCGTCCACCGAAAAGCCACTACGAGAGGATAATACATTATCTTAGTGCTGTGTTTATTGACAATATTATAAATAACCTAATAAGCGTGATACGCATTTCCTATTTATTTTCGTAATGGTGAATTTCTATATAAATGGTTTTCTCTATCATACTAGTTTATTATTGAAACTAGAAAATGGGTAGCTCTAAAAGCGTAATATATTACTCCTTGGTTCTTACACGTATTTTCTCTGCCCTTCCAGGGGTCTATTGAACCAAAGTCAGTTATAATTGGGAAATAAAAGCTGCATGGTCTGCAAAATATTGTTAACTCTTGAACAAAACTAAATTCTTGTTGAGTTGTTTTCTTGAAAATTTAGATGATAAATTTGGTCCCGATGAATTATTTAAAAGTATCGTTATGTTTGCTCGCGATATCCTTTAACAATAGTGGGTGTCATTTAAAACATATTGCATAACCAAAAGGAATAAGAGAAAGTGTGGCAAGCGATGGGAGTTGATTAAAGACTTTCGTAGTGCCCAACATGATGTTCATCACGCCAAACCTCGCTTTCTCTCTAGATTCCTTCAAAATGAACCATTCAGCTATCTACTTTAATATTATAACATAATTTGTAAGTTTAATATCGACGACAGTAGTCAAGTCGGCTTTCAGGAATTAGAAGCCATTAGAATATTTTTGCTTCCATTTGATCACACACTTCTTAGCGAAACCTTTTTAGTAAGCGCAGAAGTCCATTAAATTAGCCTAGGCTAATTTAATGGACTTCTGGTAAGCGTAATTTGGATTGCCCTTGCACTAATATTCATACGAGACCTTTATACCCTATTACACATTCGGGAGGCGATTAGTAAATATATTTTTTCTTCGACTTAGAGGCAACATGAATAACACGCTGCTCTTACTGAATCATTTTCTGTTATACGTTTTTAATAGGGTGTTCAAAGTTTAAAGAGTGATTAGAGCGTTGTCAATCATGTTTCTCTTTGAATGAAGGTCTGGAGAAGGAAGATGATGATGCCGTAATGATCCGGCGGGCCCTCGCGCGCTATTAGCATTCCAATCGGAATTCTGCTCGATTTATCTCCAACTAGTGATGGCGATGCCTATATATCACTATGCGAAAACACTTTTTCCTATCCATGCTCGAAGCGCGAATGAGAAATCCACAAACGAAAGGAACACAAGCGTGTATATTCGAGACAACGTGTTTCATAAAATATTAAAATCATTTGATCCAATGCAATTTTCAAAATACGATTATTCAAAGATAACTTCAAATACAGTGTGGAAGAAATAAAGCCAACTTTTCATTTGTTTGAAAGGAAAAAATTGGAATAGTAATTTACTATTTAGTAATCAGAGGGTAGACTGTGGCCAAAGGGAGGTGTACATTTAGAAACATGCAGTAAATTACGACTCCGATTTTCCCAGTGCTTACGTCCAAATTTCATAATTATTTTCTGTAATAAAAGATATTTTAAAGGTTGATGTCGTAATTAAGCCCAATCGATGGGCTTAGATATTTTCGGTCAAAGGAAAGGTCAAATGCGAAATTCAATTAAACTATTTTGGAGCACAGCTCAGAATGCAAAGCAATTGATGTCGTTTCAAATCAAAAAGAAAACATTCATTTGAATTGGATTGATTTTAAATATTAAGTTAAACATTCGAGCTCCACAATTTTGGGGTTTGATCAACTGTCATCTCGCTATTTTTGCGTTTAAACCGCCATACAGTCAAATATGTTACTTTAACGTTGTAGTCGAGAAAATCAATAACACCGAAAGACTCACAAACCCAAAAACAGTGAGAAATAGTAACTAATTTTAGTAACCGAATTTGAAAAAAGTGACTTTTAGTAACCGAATTCGAAAAAAAGTGACTTAGTATAAGCCATGTATTACACGGGGTTGCATTGGAAATTAGGATTGTTTCTAGTGGCCACTCGAAATTAATTTCAAAGTGATCAGTGTTTAAATGTAGGTGGGTGGGTAGTTCAGTCCCACCACCCTTTTATAGTATCCTGTAAAGTCTGCTATTACGAAAATTCTCGTGACGTCACACCATCCAATCTCCTACCTCAGTTTTGGCAACCATATTGGAAGTCTTCAGCTCATGCTATACAATTTGGACTATCAATATTGACGTCACGTTCCCGAAGCTCCTCGCATCTCAGTACCACTCCATAGTCAAAACATGTGTTCTAATTTTCAGCAGGTGGCACACTGGTGATTTTATAATTTTAATCGATCCCAAATGGGATCAAAATCTCTATGGGGTTTAACATTACAAGACTCATTTAGAAACGTAACTATTATTAGTATGATCATAAGCGGATAATAATTCGCTTATGGTATGATTTGGTAACTTGAAAAACGACTTTCGGGCTTACGAGGAAATTGGAACGCACTTTAGTTGGATCGAACGTCAGAAAAGCGGGCTAAAAGTAGCCTTTTAGAAAAATGGGCGATTGAGCGGGAGTAGGTAAGGGGCAGGTATGAGTTATAACTTGGGTAAAATAATCGTTCTAAAGAAAATATCGACATAAGCGTAACGGAATGGTTCCTTCATAAACTACCATCATAACCCGATCACTACATTAATGCTCCTTTATTGATGAAAAATAAAAAACCCTAAAAGGTACAGTATCACAACTCCTAGATTCAATTTCATTCACTGTGATATATGAATCGGGGAAAAATTGAAATAAATAGTGGCATAAGTAAGATGAGACTAGAAGTAAAGAGCTCTACCCCTACAAAAATCTTCTTAAGAACTCTTAAGAAAATTCCTTGGGAAATTTCTTTGGAAATCCTTAAGGCGTTCTTTAGGAAATTGGGGAATATTGGCCTCTTTTTCTTTGGAAATTGCTTTGGAAATATCTTTGGAAATTTCTTGGGAAATATCTTTGGAATTTGCTTGGGAAATATCTTTGGAATTTTCTTGGGAAATATCTTTGGAATTTTCTTGGGAAATTTCTTTGGAATTTTCTTGGGAAATATCTTTGGAATTTTCTTGGGAAATATCTTTGGAATTCTCTTGGGAAATATCTTTGGAATTTTCTTGAGAAATGTCTTTGAAATTTACTTGGGAAATGTCTTTGGAAATTACTTGGGAAATGTCTTTGGAAATTACTTGGGAAATGTCTTTGGAAATTACTTTGGAAATATCTTTGGAATTTTCTTGGGAAATATCTTGAGAAGTGGGTAAACTAATTTAGCCACTTGAAACGAGGATAGTTCTTACACGCAGAACCATATCCCAATACAGGGAGTGTAGTGAACTACACCCCATATAGGCCTAGCGAAGGAAGTTCTCGCATGCAGTGTGAAATTGCTTATAAAGTCAGACATTTAATCGACTTAAAAACATCCGTAAACGGCAGAAAGTTTTAACCTTGTGCAATTGTATGGTGTGCTATGTGGGTTTTGGAGGCTTTAACGGCCAAGCAGTAGATACAGACGTTGTTGTTAAATTTAATAATGTATATTCACTGAGAGTTTTTCAAGTATCAGAAACACGTTTAACCTAATTTTCTCTACAATGTTTTCTAAAAAATATTTATTTTAGACTCTAATTACGCTCGAAATAAAGATAAAACATGCCATAAGAGAATTAAGCAAAAATTTCGACTGACAGCGTAGATTCCCTGTAAATCTAAACATAACGATTTTAATTATATACTCTTATTTTACTTTTAAAGTATTAGTGCCAGGCGGGAGTGTGGCGCACTCCTGTAAGCCAAGCTTCTGGGCGGCAAAGTTTGAGGGAATAAGACACATGCCGGCGATCCTACCCTATAGGTGCCGACTGCCCCGTGTCCGCCGGAGGTAACTTGACCCCCACACCCCTTCCGTCACCTACCAAGTAAACCTCATTTCCTTCCCTGCTTAAACACATACTGAACCCTGACTAATCGCATCCTTGTCGCGGACGTATGTGCCCTACTTACATTGAAACATCCACAATAGAAAAAAATGAGTTAGTGCCATAATTTTCGTCATCCACAAACTTAAAATGTGAAAAACTTTGGAAAATAAACCTTATACCTTCTTTGGAAATTGATCTCAAGAATTCCTAAAGAATTTCGTTGGGAAATATTCCCTAGACGTTCTTTGGAAATTTATCTCTAGAAATCCTAAAGAATTTCTTTAGAAAATAATCCTAAGAAATTCTTTGGAAATTTATCTCTAGAATTCCTAAAGAATTTTTCAGAAAATAATCCTAAGAAATTCTTTGGTAATTTATCTCTAGAATTCCTAAAGAATTTTTCAGAAAATAATCCCAAGAAATTCTTTGGAAATTTATCTCTAGAATTCCTAAAGAATTTCTTTAGAAAATAATCCTAAGAAATTCTTTGGAAATTTATCTCTAGAATTCCTAAAGAATTTCTTTAGAAAATAATCCCTAGACCTTCTTTGGAAATTTATCTCTAGAATTCCTAAAGAATTTCTTTAGAAAATAATCCCAAGACATTCTTTGGAAATTTATCTCTAGAATTCCTAAAGAATTTCTTTAGAAAATAATCCCAAGACATTCTTTGGAAATTTATCTCTAGAATTCCTAAAGAATTTCTTTAGAAAATAATCCAAAGACATTCTTTGGAAATTTATCTCTAGAATTCCTAAAGAATTTCATTAGAAAATAATCCCAAGAAATTATTTGGAAATTTATCTCAAAAATTCTTTAGGAAATTCCAAGGAAGTCTTTGGAAATTGCTTCTTTAGAAAATGATCCCAAGGGCTCCGTAGGGTTCCAAAGAAATTCCTTTAGAACTCTTAAGATGTTTTTTGTAAGGGTAGCAGTAGATCCTGGCACTAGTGAACAAATTTGAGGATTTTATGCCGCTTCAATCGCGCCTACACTAGGAAGAAAAAAATTGGTCGATTCCAATAACATTTCCTACCCCCTTCCCCTCAATCTAAAGCCGCGGAACACGGACGCGGGTGCTTGAATCTAGTTCGGCCGTCTACCGCCACGAGCGTCTCATGTTTTGGAGGGAAAATTCAGAAACCACTACCAGAGGGCCAACCGTTGGTGTCTTATCAAGAATATTCACTTTCGCCAAGTGAAGAATTAGGTTAGCTCAGTACTTCTGGTCTCATCTTACTTCTGATAGTGGTAAAGAAAAACCTTTCTTGAATAGAATTACTTTTACATGGAGTTTTTATTACCAGATGTAGCAAAATAATCGTATGTACGCACTTCCTGACCCTGTTACCGTATTTACTTTTATCTTATCTTTTCAAATTTCTCTTGTCAAAATATATACAATTCAGCTTTCGAGGCATTCGGGTAATTAGAATATCGTAAATTCAATTAAATATTCGTTGAATATTGGTTTTCGAATTTTGAAATTGACACCATTAACAACTGGCAAAGAACGCGAGTCCTAGTTTCTTACTTTATATTAATTGGTCATCCATAAAACACTAAAAACATAACTCGAAAATGATAACTTGGACAGCAAATTGTCAAGACTTTATCCACTCAAAAGCGTCCATGGGACCAAATGTATTTCAAGAGTACAGTACCATCATTTTTCGAGATATCCATTTATAAGTCTAATAGTAAGAATTTCTTTATTTCGTGTACAAATGACAAAGTAATATCACGCGATTAGTGAAGGGAAAACTAGCGTTTATACATCCATAGATCAATTTCATAACTTTTCCTTTAAACGTAGAGGGCGCAGTTTGAAAGAAAAACTTTGGGTGGTTGCGATTGGAAGAAGACCAGATAAATGTGCGAGTTTCGACTTTACTTTTATTTCTTTTATCGGCAAAAATGGTGAGTTCGGAATTGGTTTTTCCGTTTAGTCAGCTCTTTAGCTCATCGATTCGAAAAGCCGCCGACGAACTCCCGGAAACTCCGTCCAAAGCGAGTCTTTACAAAAAGAGAAATATGGAAAATATTTTCTAGCCTTATAAATAGAACGTGGGGCAGTTAAGCCTCGGCCTTTACGACGGTCTAAGCATCCTCACCCAGTTGCCAATAATGCGTCAAGAAGCTCGGAACCCTCTCTGTCCTAAGCCCAATTTAAATATCCGACTATCTTTTGAGGGAATCTTTAAAGCAATTGTTGGACAAGCGGCTTTTCACAATATGACAAAGCGATGGATTTAACTCATAATGGAACTGGGTTTCCAAATAACAATGGGATTAAGCTTTATCGGAAGCCCCTTGCAATAACAATGCGATCGGAAAACACGAGGATTGAAATTTCATAAGAATAGAGCTATGGAGCTTTAAATTTGCAAGAAATGCAGAAGAATTGATACGTGTACTTATTGACCTATCTTTCCATTCCAAGATGCTTGTTACGACATAGGAAGTGAGAGTACAATAAAAAGAGCGTTTTGGGGACAACCACGTGATTCACTTTGCCTCTCATGATCTCAACCAAGGAAAATGAATAAGAAAATTACAGACTTGGCTCTAAATGGGATCTCGGAACGTTTCACGGTGGAGAGGCTACTGTGTGAGGCCTGGCCTATGTAAATGTTAATGTTTTCGTTGGGATCAAAATTATTTCATGGATGATTTCTCATTGGCTCCTGACTTATGGCTACCAGTCATATCAAATACAGTCTGTTTCCCAAAACCCATAAAATTTTAGTACAAATTACAAATAAAATTTAAATTCGTTTTTAAAGAGAAGGGGAAAAAGCTTATTTGAACACGGAGAGAACGTGGCCATTAGCAGCAACGCCATTAAAAGTAATGTAATATCCGAGATTAGGTTAAAATAGCGTTTCCGGATTTGACGCGATCGGCTTACTAATGATATTGAAGAAAAAATAGCATTTCTAGACTCCCAGAGAAATTATGAAAATTCCCATTTACGTGTCCTGGGCTGTACTTCGAAAAGAAGAATTAAATAATTTGACAGTCAGAGAAACGAAAAGTTTTAGACCACACCCAGAGAACGCTGTCACATTTATGGAGTCGTGCTAAACAAGACAAAAATATGGCTTAAGGAATAAAATGTAGATACTTTCCATTTACATAAAGACTAGTTTTCAAAAACGCGTGTTCCAGGCTAAAATATTTTCTTTCTTTCTCATTTTTTACCCTCAACACCGGCCTTTATTCTCAACTGCGAAAAATAGGCACGTTTTCCATGTAACACCAGCTCGTGTAAATTTTAAAGAAGAGCAGAGAAGCAGTAAGTTTTAAGAGTCGAGCACATTCAACTTGAAAAAGAAGTTGCTACTCCTTGAAATAAGGCTTTTGGTATAAAATCTTTTAATTATTCAAAGAGGACGCCCAATTCCCTTCTGAATATAAATGGAAATCAAAACTGCAGTGCGAGTGGACGACATATAACGAAATTAAATATTCAAAAGCAGATAATTAAAGGAGGGATTTATTACCAAGAGTCAATCAAGGCAAGGAGCGTATTTATTGGATGTGTGTACAGTTAAAAGCCGAAAAGATTGTTATCGAAATAAAATGGACAAAAGTTTTACGTTTAACTAATCTTACTGCAATGTTATACAAATCTTTATCCGTTTTGTAACCATATCTTCAATTAACCAAGCTACACTGAAACCTTTATTTAATAGGGACTTGACAGCAAGACGTTATGCATCCTCAAGCTAGTTAGATGTTTACCCCACCATTTATAAAAAATGCTGTCCTGATTTACAGTAATATATTTTTGGTGAGAACATGAAATTAATTTTAACCGACTTCTTTTAAAAGTAATATTTAAAACAGCGTAGAAATTATATTGTACAATTTAAAGAATATACTTTTAACGAACTAATCAATCACAGTAAAAGCAGCTTCGGTCAAGACAAAATAGAAACTAATCATTCAAAGTAACTCGAGTGGACAACACAACAGTCCAGGATCTTAAATAGCATAACAACATTAAATATGATATCTACTTCCCACTGATATCCGAAATGTTAAATTTCCCATAAAAAGATTTATATCCTATCAACTTATATATGTTGGGGTTATGGCCCGAAACCAGATGAAGAAGGGTTAACCACTATGATATAAAATTCCTCGGAGGGTGATGGCTCTCTCACCTCAGTTTCCAAGGGTTCATTGCTTCTACGAAAGTTACATTTCTTTAGCGGCGAAATAAATTAACAAGCTCGGTTTAATTAAATCGTTTTACTCTGAAATTAACACATCTTCGTGGCCTTCATTAATTTTTGATTGTCTTTCATTCTTATTGTTGTTATGTTACTTATAATCCTATTGCCAGTGTTTTGATATATGGCCAAGTTCATTTAGAGCCGGGGGAGCGGTGCCCCAAGACCCTCGTGACACGAATATATTAGTACAGCTTTTCTCGATCCATTTTCGGCGAGCTTAGAGTTTTTATATCTTTCATATTTCGAGTAACACGCCTAATACACAGCTCGGCAGAGCTCTCCCATTCTAGCTGAAGTTCGCGTAAAAGAGCCATGGAACATTTGAAACAATAATAAATTTTATAAACCCGATGGGCGATAGGAAAACTTTGAGATGCTATACCGTGCATGTGCTGTAAGCACGAGCAAAAGTATCGTTAGGACAAGAAGGAATTTACTATAAGAAGACCTAAGTGGCGAGATTTTACGCTTCTACACTTACGCCGGTGTTAGTGGACAAGTAAGCCCCACCCCTTTCATGTCCGTCATTGCTCTGCGCATTCCTATTGGATCCCGTGGGGATAGGTCATACAGACGCAAATGACGTATTCCGACGTCCTCGAGCAAAGTATACAAAAAATGGAGGCTGCCAGCGGTGCTGAAACGGTTCGCGAATGGTGTTTAATTGCCATTAAGAAGTTAGTTAAAGGTTTTGAACCTAACTTAATGGATTTTGAATACGTGTCTCTACGTGAAAATCGTTCGTTCTATATAAACTTATGAGTTCGTGAGTTCCAAAAACCAAACCAAGGCTTAACGAGAAGGTAAAAGAGATAGATGGTGGAAAACATAGAGTAAGATAAAATATTAAGTCCCGCCTTGGTTTCCAGCCTCCCCCACCCATGGGGGGATATTGTCGTATACCACGCGCGCACCGAACGTATTTTTAGGCCTTCTTATAGTAAATACTTCTTGTTAGGATTACAGGATATCAAGGACATTCGGAACTTCGCAGAGCTCAGTGTTTAAAGATGGGCTAGCCGGGGACGTATTTGTATTTATTCTGGTAAATCAAGTTCACTCGAAATTTGAAAATTATCACTGTTTTAAAATATGGTGTGAGGGAGACGAAATTGAAGAAAACATTGCATCCTGTTTAGAATTACAACGTTCTATTGTGCGAAACTGGCACCCTTGAGGTGTATTATTATCCTGTGTTGCAGTGATACTTAAGAAGGGACTAGCGCGATCAATTTTAAAAACATGATTATAAAACATCGATAATTTGAAAGAGAAAAAAATACAGATCTTCGATTTTCCATTAATATACCACTTTCAGAATATATATTTCATGAAATTTGCGAATTATTTAATTGTAATGGTTTGGTCGAGTATACATTTTATAATCCATTATTTTAATTAACAGTGATGTGTATACATGTATATCTACTTTCAAATAACCAAATGTAGCTCCTTAAGCTTAATGTTTAGCAACTCCTAGTATTTAAAACCATCAAAAACTAATATTAGTCGAAATTATTATCCCTGAGGAGCCCAATTGTTTCCTAGAAATAAAATTGGCAGCAAAAGTAGAGTGTAAATAATATTGGTAAATGGAATTATGATGAAAAAAACGAAGATAAGCAAATTTATAACCATATCTTTAAAGGGAGGGTGAAGTATAAAATCAAGTGATTTTTTATCGATTCTTCTACCAATTATAAGACCAGTCTGCATAGTGAAACACCCAGGCAATACTTCCGAATGATTTTAAAATTCAAATTAGGTTCAGATTTTAGGGATAATTTTAAACAAGGACTGCCGGCCAATCGCGTAACGCCCTGCCTTTTTGTTAACAAAATTCTCGTGGCACGTTCCGTGTTGAATGAAATTTATCACGAGATTTGATAAAATTTGAGCGCGACGTGACAATCGTGGCGCGAGGCATGGAGCGTGCCACGGGAATTTTGTTAACAAAAAGGCAGGGCGTTACGCGATTGGTCGGCAGTCCTTGTTTAAAATTATCCCTAAAATCTGAACTAATTTGAATTTTAAAATCATTCGGAAGTATTGCCTGGATGTTTCACTATGCAGACTGGTCTTAAAATTGGTAGAAGAATCGATAAAAATCACTTGATTTTCTACTTCACCTTCCCTTTAAAACTGAAAATTTAATATCTTGTACATCAACGAATCCATTTTGCCCACTTATCTTTTACTTTACTTGGCAGTTGCTCTTTGTTAGCAAGATATTCTGCAAGTCTTTCATGACTCACCAACATTTCTGACGAAATTTGTACGCAATTTTGATTATCTATGAAATTCGAAGACTGACTACCACAAGGGTATATATTTTTAAAATTACACTATTTATTTAATAGACCAAGAAAAATATTCGCCTATTTGTTGTTTTTACCGCAATACACACCGTCTCGAGAGGCTCAAAAGTGTGGACCTTCATGATTGGTCAGAATATGTAGGCAACTTAGTAGAGCATTTTATACTAATAACGCTATGACAAGTTGGCCGTCAAAATCAACGTTTTCCGACCAGGCAGGGAAATAAGGTTTTAAGTATTTTTCTGGATAAAGCAGAAGGGTCAGGACTCTTCTCGTAGTATTATAATATACTCGTGAGTCTTGTAGAGCTGTAGGCCGGCGTGTCCAAGGCTTAGCCTCTGTTTTGAACCTGATAATTAAAAACTTAAAATTAAAAAAAGGTGCTAAGCCTTAACTGCGTTGGTGATAACAACGAGGACTCTAAGCAGACGACAACTAAATATTATAAAATGAACCCTTCGTAGACTCGTAGTTGAAGGATTTCAAGTAGAATCGAGAATAATATGAACCGAACCGAACTGATTTCAATACCAAAGTCCAGTAGTACTGAGGGAAAAACAACTTACAGGCGGATTTTTTTTCTTGGTCTATTTAAAAACTAGCTAAAATGTATATATAGCTTATTAGACTGGTTGAAGCTAGCGGGTAAAATAAAACGGAAATGAAATATTTTGACCAAGGCTCAAGAATATTGTGTAATATTTCTCCTCGCATTCAACCGCTTTGACTATAATTCCGCAAAATAATCAAACCCGCTGCCCTAACCAATTGTAAAACAACCAAGTTATTCCCTCGTATTTTAATAGTGACGAAAAAGTACACGAGCTGAAGGGTCGTTAGTCAAAAGAAAATTTGTAGGCTCGCGTTTGAACTTTGTGGAGAAAGGGTATAATTAGCGTGTACGCATTACGAGATCCCGAAATAATCATCGCAACGAACTATGGGATACATATTTCTGGGGCAGATGGAAAACGAGCTTTGCTACTTTTTATCAATTTCCTTTGTGTAAAACGAGAAAAATGAGGCGACGTGCATTGTGCTTATGACAAAAAAAAATATCTATTCATTACCGGAGTGGATATTCGGAACAAGCATTCATTTACTCTCTAATATAAAAAGCAATTAATTCTCAGTCTCTAGTTTTTATCTTTCTGTAACATCGAAAGAAGTTCATTTATTAACGTAGGTGAATGTTTGTTGAGAAATTATCACATATGTCAGCCTGCCCATCTTGCTTAGACAATTTCAATAGACTCCAATCAAGGGAAGTTGAAGAGCTTTTATCCAGTGCCAGTAGCAGTGTACGTTTAAAGGTATAGTGTGCATAAGCTGGTAAGGTAAAAGCAGTTCAATTGTAATACCACATGAGTTTCCGGTTATTGTAACTTATTCGTACCAAGTTAACATGGTTATTTAAATGTCCTTTCTTGTGCTATTACACTTTGAACAACTTTACATAACCAGCTTAGTCGTCCTTCTACCTTTAAACGTGCTCTTCTGCTAAAGGCTCATCAACGTTCTTAGATTAGAGGCTACTGAAATTGTCTAAACAAGATGAGCACTCTGATATGTCTTACTCCTCATGTGTGCCAATTTCCTTGTTTTGGGGCCAATGTTTGAGAGCCCGTACCTCCGAAACTAAACGTTTAGATCCACCTACTTTGACATTTTTCACCCAGTCTGACCCAAAAAACACGCCCTTTAACTTATGGCAGACTGATCCAACAAAAACCTGTATCACACTCTCTCTTACTTCACTCTAAATAATGCGGAGATCTTCAGAGTAAATTTAATATCCTAGAATCCTAATGATCCAATTGCTTAATTGCGCATTAAGTGCTTTTTGTATTAATAAGGAAACCACTCTCCCAGTTTTTCCTTTCTTTATACCCTTACAAAAATGTTCTTAAGAGTTCTAAAGGAATTTCTTTGGAACCCTACGGAGCCCTTGGGATAATTTTCTAAAGAAACTATTTCCAAAGACTTCCTTGGAATTTCCTAAAGAATTCTTGAGACAAATTTCGAAAGAATGTCTTGGGATTATTTTCTAAAGAAATTCTTTAGGGATTCTAGAGATAAATTTCTTAAGAAGGTCTAGGGATTATTTTCTAAAAAAATTCATTAGGAATTCTAAAGATAAATTTCCAAAGAATGTCGTGGGATTATTTTCTAAAGAAATTCTTTAGGCATTCTAGAGATAAATTTCCAAAGAACTTCTTGGGATTATTTTCTAAAGAAATTCTTTAGGAATTCTAGAGATAAATTTCCTAAGAAGGTCTAGGGATTATTTTCCAACGAAATTCTTTAGGAATTCTTGAGATCAATTTCCAAAAAAAGTCTAGGGTTAATTTCCCAAGGAAATTCGTTAGGAATTATTGAGATAAATGTCCAATGAAGCTCTAGGGTTTATTTTCCTAAGAAATTCTTTAAGAATT